>NW_027437197.1:210791-453291 GCF_033239565.1 Halichoeres trimaculatus | reverse complement strand
ATGAAGTGGACCTGGGTCTGGATCAGAGGATCAGCAGGAGGCTCCGAGCTGAGAGGAGCTGAACCGACGCTCTGACAGCGAGTTCAGGTGCTGCCCTCAATCCTCCACACATCCATACCACTGCTGTGTGTGTGTGTGTGTGTGTGTGTGTGTGTGTGTGTGTGTGTGTGTGTGTGTGTGTGTGTGTGTGTGTGTGTGTGTGTGTGTGTGTGTGTGCTCTCTAGCTTGCTTGACTTCCCCACATTGATACCAGATGGCCCTTCCCATCACAGCCAATGGAGGAATTCAGCTGGCAGGACCCCTTCTTGTTCATGGTCAGTGTGCCTGTGTGTGTGTGTGTGTGTGTGTGTGTGTGTGTGACTCTGTGTGTGTGTGTGTGTGTGCCCCTCCTCTCCCACCACACACTGACCTATTTGTATTCTGGGCAGAGCAGATGAGGCTGTAGGCCCGCTGCCCTGCTCCCCTCCAGCCCGTCCCCTCGGGAGGGCATCTGTGGGTCTGCGGCGGGCAGATAGGGCGGCCCCGCCATGGCAGCTCTTTAAAGACCACCTCCCCGCTCCACAGAGAGGGCATGTGTTCGGGTTTAGGTGTGTGTGAGAGTGTGTGTGTCCTCCTCTCCTCTTTGCTTTTCTTTGTTTGGAGCCGTGATTGTTTCTTCTTCTGCAGAGACAAAGGAAGCTCCTGATCCAGAGCGGTCCTGACCCGGTTTGAAAACCAGGATCCCTGAGACCAGTCCATCACAGCGTCTGCGACTCCTCCAGCCTCCAGGCAGACGTTAGAGCGGCCGATGATTGGGAGCCGGTGGGAGTTGAGAGACATCTCACACTGATTAGTCACTCTGAAGGTGTGTGTGTGTGTGTGTGTGTGTGTGTGTTCTCTGGGAGACGCTGCGTGGTCAGCCCATATGTGTTGTGTGTGTGTGTAAAAGTGTGTGTCACAGCGGCTCATTTAAAATCACCCAAGCATCCTTGATAGACTCCTATATTTAACCCCACCTCCTCCCAGCATCCACTCACCCCACAAACATTATTTGTTGGTTTGCAGAGGCACACACACAGACACACACACACACACACACACACACACACACACACACACACACACACACACACACACTCAGAGCAGAGGGTGCCGAGCCATAAAGGAATGCAGAGCGGTATAATCACAGCATCATCAGCTCTGTCCTCTGAGAGCGCGGGCCAATAATGCCCCTCTAATTGAATAACTTATCCACAGCTATTTCCCAGGGGGCCGAGCGGCAGGCACAGTCACAGAGTGAGTGTGTGTGTGTGTGTGTGTGTGTGTGTGTGTGTGTGTGTGTGTTGGGGGGTGCAGATGGTGCAGAGGAGAGCAGATCAGCATCCTCCAGGATCCTCACTGAGAGGTGGAGCTGGTCTAACACCGTCAGTCTGCACTCATCACCTCATGCTTCCTCCTGAATGAGTGAGTGAGTGAATGAACTCATGTGTTCACGCCTCACCCTCAGACCCTCAGACCCTCAGTGTTCGTCTCTGAGTGAGGAACAGCTCCTCTTTGTCTGTGTGTCTCAGCATTGTTGGATCAGCAGCAGAGCACGGCTCGTCTCTGAGAGGCAGCAGCTCAGCTCTCGGTCTCTGCTGAGCCCCGGGCTGAGGATAATTCCCCGTAAGACCTCCCAAAGTCTGGCTCCTTGTTCAGACCCCCTTGGGCTCCCCACAGGGGGTAACTATACATCCTGATTCCTTTCTCCCCTCAGACGCCGCGTACCGCCCTGGGAGCGAACACACACACACTCTCACACACTCACACACAGGCTGTACATAATGCTCCCCTGGTAGGCATGGCTGCCTTTCCATCAGCAGACTGATGGGGGTCCACACAGACCTGATACCACAGGCCGGCCTCAGGTTCAGCAGGCTCTGGTGGATTCACTCTGAAAATAAGGAGAAGAGTTTGTTTTGGTGTTTGGCTCCAACGATCAACGAGTTTATCTGCAGCTCAAACCAGATCATCTAAAAACTGTCAGTGGTTTTCATGTTGAACCCCCTGAGACGGACTCTCACTGCCCCACTAACACGGCTCAGACCAGATCCTAACCACCAAGGAAGAACTTCCTGTCTGCGTCAGTGGCGTGCACAGACTTTTAAAGGGGGAGGGGCAAAAAGAAAAACAGTCTGCATGTTTCCATGGGAACGTTAGCATGTTAGCATGCTAGCATGCTATAGTAGTTCAGCGTGTTTTCCAACCAGCAGGGCCTTCAGTGTGTTACGGCTCTTAAGCTAGCTCTTTAGCGCAGGTTTTTCAGCAACTGAGCCACAACAGGGGGCAGCTCCTCCTCTTGCCCCCCTCCTGCACACACCACTGGTTTCATTGCAAAAGTCTGAGCCAGGGAGAGCACACCTCCTCTCACTGATATGGAAAAACGAGGCAGGCAGAGCATCAGCAAAGAGCCCAGGTTCAGAGCAGAGTAAACACCTCCTCTCTCTGCAGACGCTGGCTGCTCCTGTTTGATCTGTGAACACACGTGTTGGTTTCGTCCTGTGTTTACATCTGCTGCACCCAGCTGATCCTTGATCCCGGTCTGACTGAGACCAGAATCCAGTCCTGCTGAGGGTTTCCATGGGGCTAACATCTGACCTGGTCTCTGCAGAGCTGAACCTCCTCAGCTCCTCTGATGTCTGCCCAGGTCGATACCCGCGTGCCCACGAGCAGCGCTGAAGTCAATGGAATTTTTATTAGGAAACAATAATGGGAGGAGGGGGGAGGAGGTGAGGGGGGAGGAGGTGAGGGGGGGCAGGGGGAGTGGGGTAGTACATTGATTTACCCTTCATAGCTGGTTGCACTACATTTACCCAGCAGAGTGCTCAAATTAGTGCCCTCCAGCTCTCTCCCAATTAGTTTCCACAGAGACGAGGTGTAAAGCCAGTCACTGGCCTCATTACCTCTCCTCCCTTTCTCCCTCTCCTCCCTTTCTCCCTCTCCTCCTCTCCTCCTCTCCTCCTCTCCTCCTCTCTCTGGTTTTAGTTTCCCCCTCGCCGTCTCTCCACTTCAGCCCACCTCTCATCTCTCCTCCTTTTCTCCCTCTCAGTCCTCCTGTGCCTTGGTTTCTGTGTGTGTGTGTGTTTCAGCGTGGTGTGTTTCCTCTGCTCAAAGCGCAGACTGAGCTCAGGAACACGAGGCGAGCTGTGGGCTCTCCCTGATAAAGAATAGATGATGTTACTCTTCTTCACGGGGACTCTGTGGAGCGCTTTGGTTCAGCAGAGACCAGGAGGAGACCAGGAGGAGACCAGGAGGAGACTGGACAGAAAACGCAAATACACAGTAAAAAAAATGGAAATGCTGCAGTATGCATGCCAGGCCTGTAGTTGGCGATAAAACTATAGTGGGGGATTTTAAAAAGCTTCTGTTTTAAGCCGGCTAAAATGTCGTTCAGTGTAAACTTGAGGCTGAAACGCAACAAGACCTTTATGTTTCAGCCTGAAAGTGTTATCGTATGATAACCCCCTCAGTTTCTTTGGGTTTGGACCCTGACCCCCATCTCTCAGACCCAGTTTCTCACCTTGGGGGACTTAGTTTTTGCCGTCACAGCTCCAGATCTCTGAAGCCCCGTTTACACTAAGTTTCATCTGAAAACACTAAAACACAGAGAAAAAAAATCTGTGTTTACACAGAAATGCTGTAGTGAGCATGCCAGGCCTGTAGGTGGTGCTATGACTGCTTGTCCACTGAAATGGTGTCTTATTGTTTCCACGGCAACGGTGTTGGCAGCGTTTCAGAAAAATTCCACTCTGGAGGCAGTTTTCAAAAGTTTGCGTTTTAGGTCGGCTGAAACGCAACAAAACTTTTGTGTTTCACACCAAAACCTTTGTCGTGTAAACGGCCCCTGAACGTCCACTCATTTAAAATCAACCAAAGACTGAAAAAGTGACTCCTGCTCCTTCACCGTCTCCTTCATCACAATGACCTCTGAGAACTTAGAAAAGCTTATTTTATCAAACATTATTATTATTAGGCTACTATTATTATTAATATTTTTATAATAATAATAATAATAATAATAATAATAATAATAATTATTATTATTATTATTATTATTATCATTATTATTATTATTATTATTATTATCATTATTATTATTATTATTATTATTATTATTATTATTATTATTATTATTATTATCATTATTATTATTATTATTATTATTAATGTTGTTGTTGTTGTTGTTGTTGTTGTTGTTGTTGTTGTTGTTGTTGTTGTTGTTGTTGTTGTTGTTGTTGTTGTTGTTTTCACCATGTGGACTCTGCTGTGCTTCATAAAAACAGTTTTTGGGGGAACTTTCAGCCCGTTGGGGCCTGCAGCTCAGTTTGCCTGGAGCCACCTGCCAGGTGAATCCAGCACAGCCCAGGTCACACAGCTCGTTGGTTTCCTCTGATCCAGACTCTGAGCTGATGTTTCCTCACAGAGACGAGCTGAGACTGAGTCTCCTCTGATGGACGGTTCACAACAGCTGGATGTTTATCATGTCACTGAATCCTCCTCATGGAAATCAGTTCAGACATGTTAGCACGCTACTGTTAGCACGCTACTGTTAGCATGTTGAAGCAGCCTGTAGCAGAGCACTCTGGGTAATATATTCTTGGCCTTGGAACAGACACATTTTGCCTGCAGTAAAGCAAACACCTCTCTCCACAATCGCCCCCCAGCAGCCCCCCCCCTCCCCCCCCCCCTCTCCTCCCCTCTCCTCCCCCCCGTTAGAGACCCAGGGAGAATCTGGGTGAGGTGTCAGGCCAATGTACTGCCTGCAAACAAAAGCCGCCCTGTCCACCCCAAACCCAGATGTTCCTTATTGATCCCCCCGTGGATTTGGCTGAATGTAACCGCTCCAGCTCTCCCCCTCCTCCCCCCTTCTCCCCCCTTCTCCCCCCTACTCCCCCCTTCAGTGTGTGTGTGTGTGTGTGTGTGTGTGTGTGTGTGTGTGTGTGTGTGTGTGTGTGTGTGTGTGTGTGTGTGTGTGTGTGTGTGTCGTTCCCACACTGTGAGTGTGTTGCCACTCTGAGCTTTGTTTCTATGATCATGCATGTCCAATCAAAGCTGGAAGTGCTGTTTCCCCTCTGAAGTTTGCACCAGTTTGGGACCTCCCCCCTTCCTCCTCCCCCACTCCTCCCCCCTCCTCCCTCCTGTCCGCGGTCCTGTCCTCGATCCTGTCCTCGACAGCCCCTCTCGGCTGTTTCTGCTTAATAATGTAGCACTCCTCGCCGTCTGATGTTGCTCTGGGTCGGCTGCGGCGCTCAGGGAGGATGTCTCTCCTCCTTCCTGGGAGACGCTGCAACTGGTTGCCAAGGAGTTGGTTTCAGGGAGGAGGCGCGGGAGGAGGAGGGGGAGTGTAAAGTAGAGGTCTGGCAGGAGACAGGGCAAGAGAAACCAGCAAAGACAAAGAGAGAGGAAGAGGAAGAGGAAGAGGGGGAGGAAAAGCTGAGAGGAGGATGAAGAGTGAGGAAGCTCAGAGACACAGAGACCCAGACCACGTCCCCTCAGAGACCCAGGACAAGGATCATCCTTTCTCTCAGTATCAGGTTTACATCTGAACTCTGATGTTCACATGAATCACGTGTTCACATGAATCACGTGTTCACAGTCAGGATGTCCGCTGTGGGAGGAACACGTCTCTCTCTGTCATCTTTATGTCATTACAAGCTAACACACGCTTCCTGAAAGAATTGATGCATTCAGCTTCTTGTCAGGGTTTCAGTTAAAAGTCTTACCCTACATCCGCACACACACACTCACACACACACACACACACACACAGCAGCTCCTGATGTATGGAGGAGCTCTGAACGCCTGCGAGCCCTCGCACAATGTTTTCTGCGGTAGTTAATCTGATTCTGTAGCAAGGCTAACGCAAGCCGGGTTGTGTCAGAGACGTCTCCTCTTCCAGCGCTGAGCTGCTCCTACATCAATGAGATTGTCTTTATCTGCCTGCTTGCAGCTTGGGCTCAGATTCTGCCCTCTATATACGGGCGCTGGGTCGTGGGAGGCGTGTGGGCGAAGGTGCGTGGCATCCGGCCTAATGCACAGCCTGAAGAGAAATACCAACACTTCACATTCGCTGTGACTTCAGCAGCGCCACAGTTGAGGCTCTCACATTTGGAGAGAGATTTTCAGTGAATGAGTCACAGGTTTGAAAGATATTTCATGGGACATGCTCTTCTAATTTAGTTGTGGTGTGAAATGAAAAGAGTCAAATAAAACAGCGATTGCAGGCGTCCTCGCCGCGTTGTCAGCTGCACAACGGCCCGCTGCGCCGGGTGTCACCTCGACTATATTACAGCTGCTCTTTGGAGGAGTCCTGCTGCAGACTGCGCCTCCTCACACTGCTCCTCCTCATCCACAGACTGCTCCTCCTCAGACCCCAGGACGCCGCCTCGGCTTTGACTCAGGATATTCCCCGCTGAACCACATTCCTCTGTTGCTCCGTTGTTCTGGACCGGGTCCCGGCCTCTTCCTGCCAAAGCGCTCCCATAAACACAGTCCGGCCCTGAAGTCCTGGCTCTGTGGGGGGCATTCCAGACCTGTGAGCTTTCTGGGCCCTCCCCCACTCTCAGACTCCCTCTCACCTTTGTCCTAAAACACCTCACACACCTCACACACCTCCCTGAGACTGAGAGCCGATCACACAGGGTCCAGTTTCTGGTGGCCAGCAGGGGGCGACTGCACCTGAAGCTAGGATTCAGGATTTGCTAAACCTGATCCTCCCGTCACTCAGCACGCTAACTTCCTGTTCTCTTCACACTGCAGGACTCTAACCTCATTAACCATCATTAACCGTCTTCTGTCACTTACATCTTTCAGCGGGGGAGGCGGGGTCTGAAGGAGCTGGTTTATCAGAGATGGAGGTGTGAGATGATGGAGACATGGCGAGACGGTGCAGGTAGGAAAGGTCAAGCAGCTCCGACTGGAACTGAGGATGAGTCACGGTAGTTTGGAAAGAAAGAATGGTGTGACCACGAGAAAAGACGACGAAGATCATAAAGACAATCAAAGGATGGAGATTCAGAGACGAGCGCGTCAAAGGCCCATTTTCCAGGACGACGTTTTATCCCAAAACACAAAAAACGCAGTGAAAAAAAACCTGTGTTCACTCAGAGGGACTGAAAATGCTGCAGTGTGCATGCCAGGCCTGTAGTTGGCGGTATAACAGTAGAGACACACCCCTCCATAGACCAGGAGTCATCTAACCAGCTGTTTACACGGCAACGGTGGACACAACGTTTCAGAAAAATCCTGCTTTAGGGGTCAACAACAACAACAACGCCTTTATGTTTCATCCTAAGACGGTTGTCATGGTAACGACCCCTAAAAACACACTGTTCCTGTTTAGTGATCAATACCAGTCTTCTTTTGGCAGAAAATAGGTTAACATGAATGTTTGTGATACGACGTTCATCTCCTTCGATCCTGAAAGAGTCAGGTGTTGTCGAAACGTTTCCTAACCTCTTTTTCTGCTTCCTGTTTCTCTCTGTCAACCCCCATTACCCATGATGTTGCAGCAGCTCTCTCTTCTTTGTCCGTTTCTTGTTATTTTTTGTCATCTCTGTATTTGGAGTGGATCATCACTTTGTATGGCTCATTTGTCGGTCATGGACACCAAACTTTTTGTGCTATTTTTGCTACTTTTCTCCTGTGTTTGTCTGGAGATCCTACATGTAACCATGGCTGCATTGTTTACATGTGAAATCAGCTGTTAGCAGCCTGTAGCTTGTTCTTTTGACTTACAAAGCGCTTAATGGCATCGGGCCATCGTATCTTAAAGACTTAATTGTTCCGTATAATCCGTCTAGGTCTTTGCGTTCTCAACATGCTGGTCTGGTCAGCATCTATTTTCTTATGGAGCTTTTTACACTTTCTATACACTTTCTTACTTTGTTTTCTTGATTACTGCTGTGACTTCAATTTTGTTGTACTTGTTATAATGACAATAAAGATCTATTCTATTCTATTCTATTCTATGTTATTCTGATGCAGTGGGAGGTCCGGCACTTGTTGCTGGGCCTGTGTGTGGATCTCTGAGCAGTTTGAGTGATTCACTCTTTGATTCCTCAGCAGACGTCGGCTCTGCTGTGAGGTGATGGGAGGCGTTTGGTGATCACTCAGAGTAAATATGAGTCTTAGGGAGGGGGGGGGGTCGTGTTTCACTGAGGAAAAGTTTGAGTCTGGGCGTCTCAGCTCTCACTGATCAGACCTGGTTCAGACCTGGTTCAGACCTGAGGAGCAGAGCGCGCTCGGAGCAGATCTGTGGTCAGTGTGCTCCTGAGCGAACTCAGCACATCAATTATTCAGCTCCATCACCTCCTCCTCCCTCCCCGTCCAGGTCTTCCTCCTCACTGCAGCAGGACCCGCTCGGGGAGCAGCGAGGAGGAGTCTGAGGGGGGGGCAGCCCTGAAGATAGCCCGACTGGAGCCAGAAGGAGCTGGAGAAGGAGTGTTCATTAAAGTCGCCCCGAGAGCGCAGGCAGGGGAGAGGATAACAAGACCCCAGGGTGGCCGGTGTGGGCCCTCACTGCTCACAAACCATAAATGTATTCTCCTTCATTCAGACAAATCCACAGCCCACTGTGTCAGCAAAACCCACTCTGAGGGAAGTCTGCTCCAAACAGGCCTTCACTTTCTGACTGTTCCTGCTCAGAGGACGGACAGCTCTCTGCCCGACATGTCTGCTTCAGCTCAGAAAACTTCTCATCAGGCTCAGATCAGGATCTGTCCCCCTGAAGCTGCTGGTTAACCCTTTACTAACCCTTTACTAACCCTTTACTAACCCTTTACTAACTCTTCACTAACACTTCACTAACCACTGAGATACACGAGCTACAGCAGCAGGTCATTAGCAGAAAGATCACACCCAGGTTTCCTCAAAGTCTGACGCTCCCTCGTTCAGTGAGCGCTGACTCAGAAATGATTCGTTCAGATAAAACTTCATTTCCAGTTCAGTTCGTCTTAGTCTGAATTACCGACCCGTACCGTACCAGTTTCTGGTTCCCCAGAAGGTGGAGCTAGAAACACTGCAGTCATCTGATTGGTCGAAAAAAATCATCACTTCCTGTGTGACACCTGCCATGTTTAATCCTCCAGATGACTTCCTGAAGAAAACTGAAAAATAGCGCCACCAACAGCATCGTCACGCTACTGTCACACTGTCATGCTATCATCCTAGCACGTAGCTAACGCGGCTATCTGTGTTTTAGCTTGGCTATGGAAACACAAACAGGATCAGACTTTACTGAACCAACCCGTACCAAACCGTACTGATCCGCACCGGACTGCTTTGGGGGTTGTAGTTTCTGCAGACAGCCTCTAGTGGCCTATCCAGGAACTGCACGGCTTCATATTTTAGGATCAGACGTCATGTTTGGTAAAAACCTGTCTCTGAGTGTAATGACGGGGATTCAGGCTGCAGCAGTAAACCCTCAGTGTTACCCGTCCTCAGAGACCCCCTGCTGGACTATTTTCAGCTTTGTTATCCCAGGACGGGAGGAAAGACTCAGAAAGGGAGACGGTCTGGAGACAGAGGGTTTAATGGTTCCTGGACTCAGCTCTCTCAGCTCCCTGTTTCAGGCTGAGGTGCAGGAAGCGTTTCAGAGCCATAACTAACCCAACGACCCCCCGGGGACGCCGCTCAAACTGACGTATGAGTCTCGGGGGTCTCTGGGATCGGACTGCACAGGCCTGTTGTTCTCCCGGTCTGCCTGCCTGGCCTGTCGGGCCCCATACCACAGCTTTTCCAGAAAGACCCCCAAGCGCTGCTGCAGCGAGCCAGGCCGCGCAGCGAGCCAGGCCGCGCAGCGAGCCAGGCCGCGCAGCGAGCTGAAATTAAAGCTGTTTCTCTGCGGTTAGTGAAATAGTTGGACAGTGAGAGCATGGGGTGGCCCGGAGTCAAGGCGAAGGCTGTCTGCGCTCCAGAGTGGAAACCTTAACAAAACGAGGAGAGGGGAGGAGGAGGAGGAGGAGGAGGAGGAGGAGACGGGAACATGCAGAATAGAGGATTAGAGGGACTCTGAGAGTGACCTGGTTAAAGGTTTCTGGGATCCTGCTCGGGGCGCTGGATGAGGGCGTGCTCTGTGGCGACCGTCACCACGGCGCGGCCCGTTTGTGCACACAGGGAAGGAATGTGTTACATAAGAGCATCAGATACGACCAATCAAGAGGGAGGTGAGCATCCAGAGGTGGTTTCAGAGCGGCTCACAGGATCCTGGTTCATGTTGGAAACAGGGACTCTGAGGTGGTCCTGGTCCCAGCTCCAGGTCTCGATGAGCAGCTGATCATGTGACCGTCTCAGGGTGGATGTTTGGGCTGCAGCCTCAGAGTTGGACGTGTTTATTGAATTATATAACTGTTCAGAGTAAATCTGGGCTAAGGAGCAGGGGGTGGACCCTCACGGTCCCTCTGCCCCCCATGAGCTGCGGGGTCTGACCACAGGTCCGGCCCACATTCCTCAGACCCTGCTCACGGCGTGCTGAGGGGATCTGTGGCCTCCTGCGGGCGGCGTGCTGTGAAACAGCCCGAGCAGAAAGAGTGAATCAAACCACATCAGGCCCGTCAGCGGCGTCTCTCCTGACAGATGATTTCATCCCGCCGCAGCTCGCCATCATCCAGAGCGAGCGGCGAGCACAGCGCCATGCGATCACCATCACAGCCCGCGTTCGCCTGACTTTCTATTTTTATGCCTGTTGGACGCAGCACAAGTCAAACATGTTCCTCATGTTTGCAGGCTGCAGCCATTTGGCCGTTCATAATGGCTGGAAAGGAGGACGGCGAGTCCCCGGGCCAAGTTCCTGCGAATCCACCGAGGGTTCGCGTAACGTATGGATCCGTCTTCCAGGACGCTCAGGAGCCAAGACATCTGTGAGACGAGCGGGGACTGATCCCTCCACCAGGAGAGCGGAGAGGAAGCTCGGGATTATCTGCTCACAGCGCACATCAGAGGCCTGTGCTCCCAGCACAATGGAACAAGCCCCGCCCCCTCGCTCAGCCGAGGGCGCTCTGTGTCAGAGTCCCAATTAGCATGTGTGTGTGTGTGTGTGTGTGTGTGTGTGTGTGTGTGTGTGTGTGTGTGTGTGTGTGTGTGTGTGCTGGACCTGCTGGAGGATCTGGTCTGAAGTGTTTCCTCCTCCACAGACGATGCTGAGGTAAAGTCCTCGCTGGTTTCATCAGACCGATGATTTTCCCCCTCAGTCAGAAAAACAAAGACTCTCAGAGTTCACGGGGATTTGGAGACGCTGTCACATTAAAACTTGAAGCAGATGACAGATGGAAGCTTCCAGAAAGAAGTCGACCAGTAGCTGAGGCCTGATGAAGGACAGGAGCGAAACGATGATGACAGAATTCAGATCCAACACGTTCTCATCACTGAGGAGTCTCCTGTGAACACCACCGGGTCAGACATGGCGATAAGAAGCAGATCCAGAAGATTTAGCTCAGGGTCTTTTATTTTGAAAGGCAACAGGAAGTTATAGTGTGGTTTCAGAGGCTGATTTCCTGTCATGCTCAGTCTGCTCTGTGCAGGTTGATTCATTGTTCAACATCTTGCAAAACCTGAGCTCTGTGGATCTGAATCAGGAGGATTTGGTCTGATTTGGTTGTGACCTGGGACAGCTTCACTACACTGCAAAAAACTGAAACATTATCAAGAGTTTTTCTCTTATTTTAAGTAAAAAATTGTCTCATTTTGCTCGATTTGAGCCACATTAACCTGACAGGGCAGAAAAATGTTTTGTTTTAAGTTATTCAAGGATGAAATGAAGTAAAGAAATCTGCAGAGCCTCGATGGTTTCATGGCTCTGATGCTCAGTGTGAAAGTACGGCTACACCACAGAGACAAACCATGCAGAGTTGAGTGTGTTTGAGATCAGATGTGAGAAGCTCATCAGCTGACTCCAAACAGGAAGTAGAGTGCTGGAGTAACAGATGCTGGTTTCCTCAGGGGCGTATTTAGTGGTTTGGGGGCCCAAGGCAAACCCAGTCCATGGGGCCCTCCATGTCCTTGTAACTCCTCTTCCTCAGAGCTAGACTGGCCTTCCCTGGGTCCACTGTCTCTTTCCCAGAATCAAGGCATGAGACAGTGCTAATCTTGTTCATGCTAACTTAACACAACTAAATGCATTTCCTCAAGTTCTGTACTTTAGTTTGATTTAGAAAAAAGTGAATCCATCATTTAGTCCACTTTGTCCTGGATTTGAAATCTTTTATGGTCCATTGAAGCTTATTTGTCCCACAGTGGGGAATTTACAGAGTAACAGGAACAAACAAGAAAGGATGAAGTGAAAAACATTACAATAGGTAAATACTGAAAAAATAATTTAGTAAAGAAAAATATGTAAATATCAAGCACAACATCAAACTGGAAAAAAATCTACTGAAAGAGGTGATATTTACAGTTAGCATACTTTTTGGTCCTATTATTTTAAAGTGAATGTATTTTTATTTGACCCCCTGTCCAGTGAGTTATGTTTCCAAAAAAGAGATTTCTACAATAATGTTTGTCACCAACTCCAAAAGTTTGATTTAGAGAAAATGATCCTGTTTCCTGGGCTAGATAAAGTCCTTAAAATCCTAAAAGTCTGATATGTTTATCTCAGATCTCAGAGCAACATTGGTTTTATTTCACACTTGGTTGAAAATAAGAAAAAAATGGTAAAAAGTGTTTTTACCACTTTCTTCCTGAATCAAATGTTCAGATGTGTTGTAACATGGAATAGCCCATTGAATAAGAAGGGAGGGGGAGGAGCCAAAACCATCATCACAGATTAAGACTTTGATGGATTTTGAAGCATGTGAAGTAAGATTTAGAAAAAAGAAATGCTTTCAGTTGAAGAGAACTTCATAAATCAGTTTTTAAGAGATGCTTTGGGGGCCCCTGGGAATCTTGGGGCCCCAGGGAACTGCCCGTGTTTGCCTCATTGTAGCTACGCCCCTGGGTTTCCTCCATCATCTCTGGTGAAGGTGGTCATGGTGAGCTCCTCTCTGCAGTCGGAGCTTCCTGCTTCCTGTCCGTGGTCGTGGAGGCTCCGTTTGATTTCTCTCGTGCAGCATGAATCATAAAACAACATTTACTCCAGTGGAGAGCGTTTGTACGAGCAGGACGCCGAGGAATGGAGGCTGCAGCTCTCTCTGTGACCTCCTGTGTCCTAGAATGCTGCCTCCACCCAACCACACCCCCTCCTGCACACACACTCACACACACACACACACACACACACTCACACACATTTCCACTCTAGACAGGCCAGGTTGCCAGAGCTACACAAACTCCCACCCATTAGCGGCAGGAATCCAGGATAACCATGGCAACCAGTCTCTCACCCCCGGGGAGACGAGCAGCAGAACTGAAAGGCTCCATTCAATTTCCACATCCCAGTACAGCACACACAAAAGGACACACACGCACACTAACACACACTCAGTGGTGAGCAAACACTCAGATTCACACACACACACACACACACACACACACACACACACACACACACACAGACATGGACACGTCCAACGCAGCCCACTTGCTCTAACAGCCTCGCAGTCACTCCAGCCTTCCTGCCTCCACCGGGCTGAGTGGGAGCTTGTTAGAGAGACCGCACACTGCATCCTCTCACCCACGGTCCACACACACACACACACTCACACACACACACACACACACACACACACACACACTGCAGTCAAACATTAATTACACCTCACTCATTGTGATCAGACACTTTCAGACGGAGACGGCGACACACACTCTTCATTTCTGCCTGTTTCTGTCTCCAACAGTGACGCTGAGCTCCTCACCTGACTGTCTCCTGTGTGTGTGTGTGTGTGTGTGTGTGTGTGTGATGCCAGAACACAGAGAAGTGATCCTGGGATGGTTTCCTGACTCCTCTGCAGCTCTTTACCATAAAAGCAAAGATCTGAGAGGAGGTAAGGAGCCTCCTCTCCAGCAGGAGCAGGAGGAGGACATGTGACCCGTGTCATCAGACGTGTTGTTTCAGGAAGGAGTCAGAGGCTAATAAGGAGGTCGTTACCGTCGCAGGCGAAGCCCACATCCTCTCTGAGCGCGCTCAGTGTCTCACACAGCAGCGAGCTCTTCCAGGGTTTAACCAGGAGCAGAGAGAAAAGGTTAATGACGCTCAGTGGGAAATCAGAGCTCGCAGATAGAATCACAGGAAGTGGAGGAGCGAGGAGCAGAGGGGGAGACGGGAGGAGGACAGGCAGGGAGCAGAGCACCAACAAACGCTGCCTGTTTATTATCTCAGCTCACATTAGAGCCCACACGCACCATTAGAGTCCAGCCGCCGTCCATTTGGAGACGCTCTGCTCGAGGAGGGCTCAGAGCACTCAGCCTGCTCCACACAGAGGAGGAGAGGAGGAGGAGGAGAGGAGGAGGAGGAGAGGAGAGGAGGAGGAGGAGAGCCCAGGGAGGACGGGCTGCTGGGCTGCACGGACAGGTGGAGAGACCAGAATCCAGGTCAGAGCCACCAAGGGTGTGGTGTTTGGACCTGGAGAGAGGACAGAGATAACTGGAACAACAGAGAAGGAGGAGGAGGAGGAGGAGGAGGAGGAGGAGGAGGAGGAGGAGGAGAGGAGCAGGGCTGGCACTAATGACGGGTGCGCCCAGGGCCACACAAGTACAGCTGTCTCCCCCCAACTTCAGCAGCGACAGAGCAGCAGAATAAAAACTGTGTGTGTGTGTGTGTGTGTGTGTGTGTGTGTGTGTGTGTGTGTGTTGTGTGTGTGTGTGTGTGTGTGTGTGTGTGTGTGTGTGTGTGTGTGTGTGTGTGTGTGTGTGTGTGTGTGCTCACAGGGAACAGCTGGGCAGCCAAAGGAGCAGAGGGAGCAGGCAGAGGAGAAATGTTCATCCCTAAACCCGATCAGCTCTGCCTCCAGCTGCTGGACTCTCCTGATCCGGTCTCTGAGACGCTTCAGGAGAAACAGTCTGAGGAGGTCTGAGGCCGCCCCAGGAGCCAGGAGATCCAGATCCTGGTCTTGTTTTAAAGGAAAGCAGAGTGAATGAAGGTTTCAGTGGATCTGAGAGTTTCCCTTAGTGTCTGACCCTAAAACCCCTCTGACCTCCAGCCGGGGAGACACAGAGTGTATCTGGAGGTCTGAGTCTTTGGTTTGAGGATTTTCAGGTTTCTTCTCCTCTGACAGGAACCAGCAGGTCTGCATGGAGAGCAGAAGCAGGCTGGCCTGTCAGATCTCCTCCTTACGACCAGAGCAGCAAAGACCTGATGTTTGCAGACCACGTGGTGGTGTAAGGATTCAGAGAGAGTCTGTCCGGTCCGAACGTGTTCAATATTTGGGACCAGGAATCCTGCAAAGTGTGGGGTTACTGCAAAGAGCATGCTCAGTGTGTAAGGTCATGTGTCCTGACCAAGGCCAATCAAAGCGTGAGCTGACTGACGGGACAGGAAGTGAGAAAAAGAGGACGCTCTCTGAGCTCTCTGTGAGCTCGGTGACCACTTTACTCCCCTCCAGCTCGCCGCGCTTTGATGCATACGGCCACGTTCCCTCGTCTCCAGGACGTTTTCCATCATTATTTACTTTTTATCAGCCATCACTGCTTCTTCCTGTTCAGCTGCCATGTTTGTTTTCACTGCGTATGGTTTTGGGATCGTGAAGAATCGAATCCTCTCCTGAAGATCGGGTTAGCGTGTGGTTTGCCCAGAGGTGCAGATCACTCTGAATCTGTGAAGCTTTGAACAATCCTTTAGCTGAGTGTTTCCCAGTCCTGGTCCTGGAGGACCCCCTGCCCTGCATGTTTTTATGTTCCTGACGCCAACACACCTGATTTAATGATCAGCTCGTCATCAAGCTCTGCTCAGCCTGATAACGAGCTGATCATTTGAATCAGGTGTGCTGGAGCAGGGTAACATCTGAAACCTGCAGGGCAGGGGGTCCTCCAGGACCAGGACTGGGTAACACTGCTTTAACTGACCAATCAGATGGTCTCAGCACGAGTTAACCTTTGTGCGTGTCTCACACAGACTCATACACACCTCATGGCCTGACCTCAGTTTCTTGTTTCAGCAGATCACCCTCAGGGTTGATTTGTGCAGGTATCTTGGGCAGAGTCTCAGTCTTTCAGACACACCTGTGTGACGGCGAGCTAAACGTGACCTGATGAACACGTCAGGGTCAAACCGCTCTCTGTGACCATGACTGAGGCGTCTCCTCCTGACTGTAGGAGGTGTGGTCCCTCATTAACTTACAGACAGGTGATGGTGGTTGTTAGAAGGAGCAGATCTGATCTGGTCTTAGTCCTCTTCCTTGCTGGTGGACTGGGCTCTCAGGACCAGATCCTGACTCTCTAATCCTGGTGTCGCTCTGCTCAGTCCTCTCTCCTTCATCCAGGTTCCTGGTCCTGACGTTATCTGGTCCAGAGAGCTCTGAGTCACTCACAGAGGCTCTCTGCACCTCCCGTCTCTGTGGCGCTGCCCCCGGTGGCCCCCGGTGGCCTTACATAAAGAGCAGAAAGGACGCACACACACTTATGATGTGATGTCAGAGCAGCTCGTCCTCACACCCAGATCCCAGATCCCTGATCCCTGATCCCTGGTCCCTGATCTCACACGCTGAGGTCCGTCAGGGCCGACCCTGAACACCCAAACACCGCGCCTCCTCCTCCTCCTCCTCCTCCTCCTCCTCCTCCTGTCTGGACTCCTCTTTCTTCTCTATATGCACTTTGGTGGATGGGCCCACATGTAGGAGGCTGTCTGCCTGTCTGACTCACCGCGTGTCTGTCTGACCACCCCCTCCTTCAGGCCTGCCAGCTCCCTCTTTGTGTCTCTCCTCTCCGTGTTTGTCTTAATCAGGCTGAGGTGATGTGGGCCGGACACAGACGCTGGATAATGAGATTAAAGAGGCTCAGGCACAAAGTCTCCGCTCTGATCGTTCCACTCATCAGGGACTTCTGTCACATTTGTCAGGGATTTACTTCGAGGAGACGGCCCCGACAACATCCACTCTTCATTTACCCAGTTTAACACGAGGCGACGAGACGAGAGAGGATGCTCTGAGAGTCCGTGTTCACGTCTGGATCCTTAAAATCAGGGTCACAGAGACAGCAGAGACTCAGAGGACGTTTACGTTAGAGAGTTATCAGTGAACAGTTTACTCTTCACCACAAGTCGACTGTTTGGAGTCAGTGTTTAAGATTTGTTCAGGATGTGAGCTGATTCACATGAGTCTAAGCAGCTGATGGACCTGAGTGTCTGATCAAACCTGATTGGCTCCAGCTGAGGACAGGTGATCCTGACACCTGCTGATTAGAGAAACAGTTTTCTCCTCATGACTCTGATTTCTATCGGCGCCGATTGTAAAGTTACACACAATGCAAACAACAACATTTCTGCACATTGAGCTCTAAAAACATCAGTTTTTCTGCAGATTTAAAGAAATATTTGTGAAATATGTTGGTCAGATATTATTTATTAATGTTAAATATTATTTATAAATGTTATAAATGAATGTCCTGATTCTGAATATTTAGCTACATTCCTACACATTTAGTTTCATTCTAAATATTTATATTACTCTAAGATTATGTTATTGTATTTATAGAAGATTAATTCATTAAATAGTTAATTGATTGATATTTGCATACCTCAAAGTTTCTAAATCTTAGGGTACGCTTTCTAAATGTTTTTCTAACATGCAAATTCACAGCCCCGCCCACAGGAAGTACCAAAGTAAAAGTTGGAGGCAGTGATCCAGCGGAGCGATTTTGAGAAAGTCAAGCACAGTCGGATAAATCAGCTGTTAGAAAATGAACCAACCAAGAGCTGTGATGGAGCTGTTGTTGATCCTGTTTCTGACTTTCTCAAAATCACTTCCTCAAACTTTTATTTTGGTACTTCCTGTAGGCCGGAGCCTGAGTTTATATTTAAGCTGAATATTTAGAAATTTTTGCAAAACATTTAGATTTTTCTTTTTTTTCTTTTTTCTTTTTTAATTATTTTCTTTTTTTTCTTTTTTAATTTTTTTCTTTTTTTTTTTCTTTTTTAATTTTTTTCTTTTTTTCTTTTTTAATTTTTTTCTTTTTCAATTTTTTAGTTTTTTTAAAGATTTTTTTTTAAATATTTTTTTGTTAGATTTTTTAGAATCAGGACATTCATTTGTAAAATTTACAGATATCATTCAACATTAAGATAAAACAGTTAACATTATATATAATATTTGACAAATACATGTCACAAACATTTCTCTAAATCTCTTAAAACTGATGTTTTTGAGCTAAATGTGGAGAAACGTCGTTATTTGTTGTGTGTGTAACTTTACAATCGGTGCCCCTTAGATTTCTACCCCTGATCACCTGAGCACAGGTGTTAACATTAAACTGCTCTGCTCATGTTTCCTCCTGGCTGCAGAGACGTTATGAACGCAGAGTAAACTCCTCAGACTCCTCAGCGAGGAGGAGTAAACGAGGAGGCGCTCTGAAAGTTTTCAATCAGCTGACGTCCCCAGGGTTTGGTAACGACATGTTCCTGGAATAAAAGATTTGTTTCTCATAATTTGAGCGCCTCCATCTCCATCTCCCTCCGTCAGCAGCAGCTTCACGTCCTGCTGGTCTGTGTTTGTGGTCTTCATGTAAAGGGACAGTACGTGTGTTTTCAGGCCTCAGGAGGACGCTCAGATGAGTGGCGTGTTGGATCAGGTAAGCTGGGTGATACTCCTCCATACTGCAGCTGGCCCCGGGGGATTGTGGGTAGTGTGTGTGAGCCTCGCTGCTGGGTGGTGGAGGTGAGGAAGGGGAGGAGAGGAGCTCCATCAGGAGGAAGATGAAGGAGGTTTAGACATGACAGGAGCGCCGTTAATCACAAGCTTCTCCAGGCTGAGAGTGAGGAAGGAACAGAGCCACGGACGGAGCAGCCAGGGGAATACAACGTGTGTGTGTGAGCAGGTGTGTGTGTGTGTGTGAGCAGGTGTGTGTGTGTGTGTGTGTGAGCAGGTGTGTGTGTGTGGCTCTGTTTCTTCTCTGGCTTCATTATTGCCTGATTCCTCCTTCCTCTGCTGCTCCGTCCATTTACAGTCAGCGCCTCTGGCAGCTTCCACCGTGACAGGTAGAGAGAGTGTGTGTGTGTGTGTGTGTGTGTGTGTGTGTGTGTGTGTGATCTGTCAGCGTGCTAACACATGTCAGTGTGATGCTGTGTGTGGTGCAGGAAGCTGGTTGGAGCGTTTCTGTCCTTCAGTGACAGAGGAGGAGGAGGTGAGGAAGGAGCTCTGAAGGAGCAGACGGTGTTTCTACAAAGTACGGAGAGAGAGGAGGCTCAGACTACCAGAAATGTGTGTGTGTGTGTGTGTGTGTGTGTGTGTGTGTGTGTGTGTGTGTGTGTGTGTTCCTGGCCTCAGGGGGAACCACGTCCTCTCAGGGCGACACAGAGCCCACCTGAGTCTCTCCAGATGTTTCCCTCCCTCCGTCACCCAGCTTCACCCCCTCCTCTCCTCTCCTCAGCTCCTTTCCTTCCTACCTTTCCTCCCCTCCTCTCCTCCTCTCCTCTCCTCCTCCTCCTCCTCTCCTCTGTACTGTACATCTCTGGGTTGTGTAACGTCTGCGTCTCTGCCTTTTTGAACCAGGATATCGATTGGAGGAGGAAAGTGAAAAAGTTGAGCGTTTCATGGATTTTTCGCGCTGCGCTGAAGCTCAGAGTCTGAACAGAAACATCTCCAGCGTTTGGGCCACGAGAGGAGCAGAGTGATTCCCTTATAAGGCAGGAGGAGCCTTCATGACCCCTCTCTCCTCCTCCTCCTCCTCCTCCTCCTCCTCCTCCTCTCTGTCTTCTTCCCCTTCACTCCTCTCTTACAACCAGCGCTCTCTGTCTTCTCTTTCTGCTGCGACTGTGGTCTGATGCCAAGCCTCACACACACACACACACACACACACACACACACACACACACACACACACACACACACACACACACACACACACACACACACACACACACACACACACACACACACACACACACACACAGAGTTTGGTGTCTCAGGGGAAGCTTTGGCGTGGCGCGGTGTCACCTGACAGGAAGTCTGCGTCCTTCTGTGGTGGTTGTTGTTCAGGCGTGACGCTACACTAAATATCAGAGCCCAGCTTCAGAGGAGCCTCCCACATCCAGGGGGAGGAGGAGGGAGGAGGGGGGAGGAGGAGGGGAGGAGGGGGGAGGAGAGGGAGGTGCAGCTGGATAGAGATGAAGAAGGAGGCAGGAGGAGCACAAACGGAGCTGATAAGACCTCGAGCAGAGGAAGCGTCGTTGTCAGCCGAGCTCCCAGTGGATTTCCCAGCATCCCTCTCTTCCCCTGCTGCAGGAAGTGACCTCGTGTGGGAATACGTCAGGAATGTGGCCCCTCTGGCTCAGCCAGCCCTGGGCTCCTGCTGGATCTGGTCTGGGTCTCCTGTGTGACGGGCTCCAGGCCTGGCAGGGCGGATCACAGGAGTCCTTTCTGGGTGAGACCCTCAGAGGAAACGGGGACGGGTGAAGACCGCTGTCTCTCAGAGCCCCTCCCTGACTGAGGGACTGAGGGGGGGGGTCCACTTTCACAGACTGAAGCCTGAACACAGGACTCTGAAGGACCACGTTAAGGTCTCTGTTCTCCTGAAACATTTTTTTTTACATGTAAACTCTTTTTATTATCACCTGCTAACACGCTAACAACACGTCTGTTTGTCACCTGCAGGATCCAAACTCTGCTCTGATTGGACGATATTCAACACAAACTGAATCCCTGCAGACATCACCGACATCTTTAAGCCTCAGTTTTTACACAGAGCTGAGTTAAGTTTACTTTTTATCTCGATCAGTTTACAAATGAAACCAGAGCTGAGGTTAAAAAAAAACTGCAGTTCCTGGAGTGTCCACTAGAGGCTCACTGTGAAAGCTGAGGAGACCGCGTTAAGGTCACAATGTTTACATCCTGAAAGAGAACCATCCTAACGCCACTTTCTTTAGTTTAACCACGATGTTAATGAACTCATGAGGACGTTAAAGAGAGGAGTTAAACTTAAAGAGGAGGTGTTTTTTTTTTTTTAAAGCATCAGTCCTGGAGGTTCAGACTGAGCGCGTGCAGATTTTTAAACCTCTTCATGATCAGATGTTGGAGAAATCCATGAATCTGAAAACTGATCAAAACACTCCACAAGGAGCAGAGGAGCAGAGGAGGAGCAGAGGAGGAGCAGAGAGCAGGTCAGAAACAAGGCAGAGTGAGTTTATTCAAACTTTCTCCTCACGTTAACAAACAACAACCAAAAAACCTGGACACAGAAACTGAATCACACGGAGGCAGAGGAGCCTGACTCCCTGACTGCTCCTCCTCCTCCTCCTCCTCAGCAGGAGGTCTGACAGAGGAGGAGGAAGCAGTTTTACCTTTGGCACACAGGGGTCAGATCAGGTTTCCCGCTCTGCCTCTTTATTTGGTTTTTCTCTTCAAGCTTTTTATCCCAAAGAAACAAAACGAGGCAAAGACACAGGTGATCACAGATTACAGATTACAGATTACAGATTACAGATTACAGCATTCAGGATGAAATCACTCATCTTTCTCAGACAGACTCATCTTTGGTTCCATGCTCAGACTCTGAGAGCCACAGAGACCAGATCTGGACCAGACCAGGACCCTGATGCTCTGATTATTGCTGATGTGGTTCAGGTCTGTCACAGTTTGCTCCGACTGCAGCAGAGAAGCTTTTATCAGCAGCTCCAGGTGAGTTAACGTCTGTGTGTGTGTGTGTGTGTGTGTGTGTGTGTGTGTGTGTGTGTGTGTGTGTGTGTGTGTGTGTGTGTGTGTGTGTTGCACTCAGGGCTTTCAGTCTGAGAATCAACCTCTGAGCAGTCACCACCGTTAGCTGGAAGGACGGCGAGCTGCTGCAGACGTCACCTTGGTCTTAATGCGAGGCTGTTTGTCGAGCAGAGTCCGGCCCCTGGCGCCGATTCTCCCTCTGTGACCCAGAGACGGTGAGTCAGACACAGAGGAGGAGAGATCCAGGGACACACTCATCTGAACTGTCTGTACGGTCCTCACAGAGCTCTGCACGCCGTCTGAGCGCGCTCTGTTAGCTCTGTGTTAGCTTCAGATATGTGTCCTTTAAAGCGTCACCATGACAGCGGCGCTCCTCTCATCCTCTGACCCACAGATCTGTGCATTCAGATCACTCCTCCACCTCCTGCCACCTCCTGCCACCTCCTGCAGGGTGTGAACTCTGCTTCAGCCTCTGAGCGCCGCGCTGAAGCGAGGAGACGCTGCGGTCAGTCACACAGGAAGCTGAGACGGCAGACAACCTCACTTCCTGCCTGCGCCGTGGAAGAAACACTTCCTCCTTTCAGAGCGAGCAGCAGACAGCTCTCTGAGGCGGAGAGAGAGGAACATGACACCTGACGCCACAGAGAGGCGCCACAGAGAGGCGCCGTAGAGAGGCGTCTGTAAGGGCGGCGTCTGAAAGAGCGGCGTCTGAAAGAGCGGCGTGATCATCCGTGGAGGGAAATAACGCTTTAAAAAACAAGTCAACAAAAAGTTTAAGGCCTGAGATGAGTCAGAACCAGGACTCAGGACCAGACTCTGATGATGGCTTTGAGCTGAACTTCAGGTCCTGAGGATGGGTCGCCATCAGACGCCATCAGACGCCATCAGACGCCATCAGACGGCGTCAGTAAACTCTTGAAGGCAGTGGTAGAGTGATGAAGGCAGACAGAGGCAGGCGCTGCCCTCTGATGACCCTGAGCGTGTGGAGAAGCAGAGGAGCAGCTTCCTGTCTCTGCTCAGACGCTGCAGCAGCAGCAGCGGTGGCAGCAGCAGCAGCAGGTCGGCGGCGCTCATGGAGCGGTCTGTGTATCCTCCTCCAGCGCTCTGACACGCTGACAAACACCACCCAGATATTTCCCGTTCAGAGGCCAGGCGCTCTCAGAGCTGCAGAACAACGCTGCGTGGGCTCGCCGTCTCTGTGTGTCCTCAGTCTGTGCTGCAGCGTGCGCCCGCTGCGTCCGCCTGCTGCAGCCAGCGCCCCGCCCTCTGCCATCAGGGCTTCTTGGCGGCAGGTTTGGCTTTCCCGTTGGCTCCTGTTTTGATCTGGGTCATCTCCACATCTGTCATGGCGTCGGCGGGGAGGCAGGAGCGCATGCGCTCGATGGTCTTCTGGTACGCCGCCCGCTCCTGCTCCAGGGCGCGGATCACGTGCTTCATTTTGCTCTCCCGGGTCAGGAAGTTCTCCACGCTGGTCTCCAGGGTCTGGATCTTCTGCCGCGCGGCCTGCAGGACACAGATCCACCTCAGTGAGTCAGACACAGGAAACACACAGATACTGACAGAGAGCAGACTCTGGGACTCAAAGACCAGCGGACTGGATCTGGATCCAGGTCTGAACCAAACTTTAGACTCTGGACTCTCAGCTTTCAAACAGCGTCTTCTCTCAGCCTCACAACAAACCTCAGAAAACTTCTCTTTGTCTGACATGAGGAGTCTAAACCTGTGTGTTACTGCCACCTACAGGCCGCCTGAGGAACTGACAGTCCCTGTCCCCTGACTCAGACCCTGAGTGTTTCCTGACCTGCAGTTTCTCCAGCAGGTCCATGTTCTGTTTCTTCAGCTGAGCGTTGGTCTTCTCCACTTTGTCCAGTCGCTCCGAGTCGTCGGGCAGCGGCCCCGAGTCCAGCATCTCGTCCTGCAGGACGTGGTACTCCACCTCGTACGCATGCAGCTGCTTGGAGATGTCCATGTCCATCACCTGCAGGAAAAACACAGAGAGGGACGGCATGGGGGGTCAGGGATAGACCTGAACCCAGCAGAGACTCAGATCCTGGAAAATATGAAAATAAAAGCTTCAAAAAACTTTCTTTCAGCAGGAAATTCAGAAATTAATTTTAGATTTTTTTTCTTTTCTATAAGTTTTTTTTTATTCTCTTGTTGAAATTTTCTCTTTATAAAAAATAAAGTGTGGGTTAAAAACAAACATGAACCTAAAGCTCAGACTGAGCTAGCTCCACGCTGGGTAAAGCAGGAACAAACAGAGAAATAAAAACATAGAAAAGTCGACACGCTGTGATTAAAGGAGGAAATAATAACGATGAGTTAAACTCTAACTGCTCCTCTAAAAACTGAAGTTCACTCAGAGCTCGACTGAAAGCAGAAAGTGTAAATAACCAGACTGAATGGACTCTTCCAGCGCCCCCTCTACCTTTGCCATGGTCTGCTCCATCTGTGCGGGGGTCAGGGCGGGGAGCGTGGTCTTCAGGTAGTCCACGATGCTCTCGAAGCTGTCGCACTCCACGATCTCCTTCTCGTGGTTGCTGAGCAGACACAGCGCCACCTTAAAGATCACGCCGCAGCCCTGGACGAAGACCAGATCTGGAAACAAACACAGAGACACAAACTGAGCGTTAACCGACAACGCCACAACGCCGCGGCTCCTCCTACATCACTCCTCTGATCAGGGCTTTTATTCTGAAAATCTACCAAAGATGCGGGACACGAAGCCCAGGGGGAACTGGGAGGCGAAGAGGGTCAGGAACCAGGGCGCGGCGTAGAGGCTGGGGCAGATCTCGTGCTCCTCCAGGTGGTTGTAGAGCTCGCGGTGGTAGTCGTGTAAGAGTCTGGAGAGCTGGTACATCTGGATCTGAGAGACAGGGTAGAGGATCAGACCAAGGCCCCACTGAGCCACAAACACACCTGTAGACCTGTAAACCTTTAAACCTGTAGACCAGGATCTGAGGAGCCCTACAGGCCGGACTAAGTATCAGGAGCTGGAGGAGGAACTCTCCGCTCGGTCTGAGGCTCTGAAAGAGTTCCCGTCTTCAGACTGAGACCTGCTCAAACATGCAGCCCAGCCTGACAGGACGAGTTAACTACACACTACACACACTACACACACTCACACACACTCACACACACTCACACTGAGTCACAGAGAGCCTGAGACAGAGGAACAGACGCGGCGAGCGGCGAGCAGCAGGAAGGAGAAGCAGAAGTGGTCTGAGCGGAGTTGGCGATCTCTCCCTCAGCTTCCTGACGGTTACACACACTCTACCTTCACCTCCTCGCAGCAGAAACACACACTCCTCTCCTCCTCCTCAGGAGCCCTCAGGGAGTGAAGCCTCCGCCGTGCTGCGGGCTGGTTCAATGGTTACCTGCTGCAGATTAAACATTAGCACGCCTGCTGATGCTTGGCGCGGCGCCGAGGTCAGCTGATGTTTAACCCGAGCTAACAGGTGTGGTTAGAGGAAGAGGTGGAGACGCTCTGTTTGCTAAACTACACCCTGCTCTTTGTTTCCTCCAGCAGCTGATCCCAGGTCAGACCAGCCCAACACATTACAGAGCAATCACACACTGTTTCATCAAGTACGGCAGCCCTGAGAGGACAGAAAGACAAACCTGGGTCTGAAACTGTTTTTTTATTTCTAACTTTTGAAGAAATTAATCATTCCCTGTTTTTTAATGGGTCACTGTTTGAGTTTCTGTCTGAACTTGTTAAAAACAACTTGTTAACAAGTTGTTTTACTATAAATGTTTATCAGGATGATTTTCTCTAACAGGTGTTTTCATTTTCTCCGGTCGACCTCAGGGTGACCTTTGCTCTCAGAGGAGAGATGAAAAAAGCTTTCACTCCTCTGTGGATCACAGCGCTGAGGTGACGCCGCCCTCTTGTGGTCACAAAGAGCATCACAACAACACTGCCCCTCAGTGTTTCCTGGTGGTTTCTGGTGGACCCTCACTGACCTGCAGGGAGACCATGTCGGGTCTGAACTGCTGCCGGATGCTCAGGTCGTACATCAGGAACTTCAGCATGTCGAAGGCCTGCTCCTCGCTCATGTGCAGCAGCAGCACGCCGGCCACGAAGCTGATGCCCTGACAGTACCCCACCTGAGGGGGACAGAGACAGACCGTCAGGTCCACTTTCAGGTCTTCATGGGGACGCTGTGAGGGGTGGGGGCCTCATACAGACCTCAGTGTCCAGCAGAGAGTAGGCCTTCAGCAGGTTGTAGAGGGACAGCTGACCCGCCCCCAGCTGGGCCGAGAAGTACTGATGGGTCGGGAAGGTCCGGCCTGGGCACCAAGACAGGAGAGCAGGTTTAATCCACCAGACCCCAGACCCACACAGAAAACCACCTCAGACCCTCTCAGTCCTGAACCCATACCACGACTTTTCATTTAGGAAAAACAAACTGAGCTGAGAGAAGAGGAGGAAAACACTAAAGACGTTTATCAGAATAAAACAGGAAAACTCTGAAGTTTTAAAGTTTAACGTGTCAGAAAAAAAAGATACATTTGTGGGTAAAGTTTTGAAATTAGTGAATCAAAAGTGGAAGATTTGTGACTTAATGTTTGTAAAGTAAATTTGTCACTGGACCTGGGCTGTGTTACACAGTTTAAGTCACAGAGAAAGTCCCAGACTCTGAGTTTTTACTCTGAGACTTTGGGTTTAAAACCTGCTCAGACTCTGTCTCTCCCTGTGTCCCTAACAGGCCAC
The DNA here is from genome assembly GCF_033239565.1 of Halichoeres trimaculatus. Lineage (NCBI taxonomy): Eukaryota > Metazoa > Chordata > Actinopteri > Labriformes > Labridae > Halichoeres > Halichoeres trimaculatus. The sequence continues at coordinate 426,825 of NW_027437197.1, read as the reverse complement.
CGTATGCAGAGAAAAGCAGGAAAGAAGGACGTCACTGACACCATTTCTGGCTCTGAAGATCTGAGCGTTTTCTCTGTTCCTAATCTGAACCGGTCCAGGTTTAGGACTCACCCAGATCCACCAGGATGGAGTGCTGCTGGGCCGTCAGCTGCTTCAGCAGGTCTTGGTAGAGGGTTTCTGGGGCCTGCTGGCGCTGAGGGAGTCTGTGTCTGAGCCGGTGCTGGTGGGACAGGAGGATCCAGACCTCTCCTCTCCTGGTCTTAGGGACTCCTGCAGGGACAGGGGACAGGGGACAGGCTCAGAAGCTGGGTATGGATCTGGAGTCACCCTGAACCTGCTGTGTGTGAGGACAGGGATGCCTCACCTTGGCAGAGGGCTCGGTACAGCTCCTCCTGGTCCTGAGGGACCGTGGTCCGGCCCGGGGCGCTCAGCTTCCTGTCCCACAGAGCCTGGGCCTCTGCGGAGCACTGACCCACTTCCTGGTAGTCCAGCTTCATCTTCCGGATGTGCAGCTCGTCCCGGCTCGCTGCGGGACAAGAACAGGGACAGGACACAGAGAGAAGGGGGTCACTCCAAAACCTGAGGCTCTCTCTGTCCTCCAGAAACCAAAAACCAACCCCAACACGAGGAAACAGAGACTCCTTTAGGTTTCAGATCCTCCAGGGGAGGACTCTAAGACAGCAGACCCTGAAACCTGTTAGCATGAGACGCTAACGAAACACAGACCAGATCCCAGTCTAAAGACCAGCCCACGTCAGAGAGACAGAAACCAGAAGGACCACATCCAGAGACACACCAGACTCTAAAGTCCCTGAACATGCAAACAGGAGAGGACCAAGACCTGAGACCACGTGACGTCTCTGCTGCTGCTGCTTACCTTCTGATGAAACACAGAGACTCTGTCAGGTCCTCAGACCAGCAGGGGGCGCCATAACACACAGAGGAGAGACAGGTGTGGGTTTACAGGGTTCATGTTGGAGACGACACAGAGCAGCTTCAGCTGGACCCCTAACCTTCCTCCTACACAATCATCATCCTCATCTGGAGTCTGGGTCCTGGACTTTAACTGAACCAGGTCTGAGTCCTGGACTTTAACTGAACCAGGTCTGCTCCTGCAGCTGCATGTGGAGGTGTTTTAGACCCTGTAACCAGCTCCTCCCTCTGCTTAGCTCCTCCTCCTGACTGTCCACTTCCTGTTCTCTGATAAACACAGAGTCATCCCAGTCTGAGTCTGCAGAGGGCGCCCCTCAGCTCCTCAGACCTCCACCACAACCTTAGCTGGGTGTGTGTCAGAGTGTGTGTCAGAGTGTGTGTTAGGGTGTGTGTTAGAGTATGTGTTAGAGTGTGTGTCAGAGTGTGTGTTAGAGTGTGTGTTAGAGTGTGTGTCAGAGTGTGTGTTAGAGTGTGTGTCAGAGTGTGTGTCAGAGTGTGTGTCAGAGTGTGTGTCAGAGTGTGTGTTACAGTGTGTGTCAGAGTGTGTGTTAGAGTGTGTGTCAGAGTGTGTGTTAGAGTGTGTGTCAGAGTGTGTGTTACAGTGTGTGTCAGAGTGTGTGTTAGAGTGTGTGTCAGAGTGTGTGTCAGAGTGTGTGTCAGAGTGTGTGTTAGAGTGTGTGTCAGAGTGTGTGTTAGAGTGTGTGTCAGAGTGTGTGTCAGAGTGTGTGTCAGAGTGTGTGTTAGAGTGTGTGTTAGAGTGTGTGTCAGAGTGTGTGTTAGAGTGTGTGTCAGAGTGTGTGTTAGAGTGTGTGTCAGAGTGTGTGTTAGAGTGTGTGTCAGAGTGTGTGTCAGAGTGTGTGTCAGAGTGTGTGTTACAGTGTGTGTCAGAGTGTGTGTTAGAGTGTGTGTCAGAGTGTGTGTTAGAGTGTGTGTCAGAGTGTGTGTTAGAGTGTGTGTCAGAGTGTGTGTCAGAGTGTGTGTCAGAGTGTGTGTTAGAGTGTGTGTTAGAGTGTGTGTCAGAGTGTGTGTCAGAGTGTGTTAGAGTGTGTTAGAGTGTGTCAGAGTGTGTGTTTATGGAAACATGATAGTGTGTGTGCAGAGCGCTGCTCTAAAAATAAATCTCAGACTCTGATCGTAGACGTGAGCTCTGAAGATAAACAGTACTGACAGCGTGCTGCTGACCGTCCTCCTCTGCTCCTCCTCTGCTCCTCTCTGCTCCTCTCTGCTCCTCTCTGCTCCTCCCTGCTCCTCTCTGCTCCCTGTGCACTAAAAAAGCCCAGCTCACACTGACCAACCAGAACAAGAGGAGCCAGTGTGAGCCAGGTCACAGAGACCGGCCCTGTGACCCTCAGATCCAGCAGGATCCTGTCAGGACTCATAGATCAACATGTGGCTCACCCTCCAGCCTCTGGTTCTCCTTCTCCATCCTCAGGAGCAGGATCTGCTGGTGGATGGCGGTCTTCCACAGCGCCCGGTAGTCTGCGCTCGTCTTCTTGGGCCTCTCTCCGGTCAGGGTGGTCCCGGCTCGGGGCAGGAGTCTCCCAAAGGGATCCAGAGCCGAGTCTGAGGCCCGAGGGGAGAGAGGGAGCAGCTCCTGTCCATCAGAGGAATCTGAGACCCAACAGAGGAGACAGAACAAGGATCAGGAAGAATTAAAACCAGGATCAGGAAGAGACAAAACCAGGATCCTCTCCACCCTCTGTTAGCCTTTAGCCTGTGTTAGCTCTGAGTCCTCTCCACCCTCTTTTAGCCTTTAGCGTGTGTTAGCTCTGAGTCTGTTTGTGTTTCTGTGAAAGTTTAACTTGAAGGAAAACTTTGAACGTCTTCAATCACTGAATAATCTGAATGTTGGGTTTATATTAAACAGTCTGTGGTTCAGGGTCGATCTGTGAGATGGTCTGACCCTGAACCTGCAGGAGGATCTCTGTCAGAGGAGGGAAGCTTCCTCTCCTCCTTGATCCCTGTCTCCTCTGTCTCCTCTGTCCTTGCAGCCTGTGTCCTTTCTGAGTTTGAGAACAGAAACTTTCCACGGCTCAGACTCAGACTCATTCTTAATGCAGGGCTGGATCAGTCAGTGTGTGTGTGTGTGTGTGTGTGTGTGTGTGTGTGTGTGTGTGTGTGTGTGTGTGTGTGTGTGTGTGTGTGAGGATCGTGTTTCCACACCTGCGTGCTGCATGGAGGCAGACGGCTTGTTCATGGGTGAAGCGACCCTCAGGAAGATCTTCTGTCTCCAGGAGACCCTGCGTGGGGTCGGGGGGGGCCCTCCGCCTACTGAGTCGCTGCTGCAGCCGGACAGCGTCCTCTTCCTGCCCTCGCCATTACTGCAAGACAAATAATGAGTCAGCTATCATCTTACAGCAGCAGCAGCTCACACACACACACACACACACACACACACACACACACAGCAGCGTCTCCTGCTCCTGAGCTGATGGGAGTGTAAACACACGCGGCGTGCTGGAGTTAATAAAGCAAAGAGACGAGTGAGTGAAACAAACAGGCTGAGCTGAGCAGCATGCAGACTCCACGGTCACCTGCAGGAAAAGAGTGTGTGTGTGTGTGTGTGTGTGTGTGTGTGTTAGTGAAGAAGAAGAAGAAAGTGTCAATCAGCTGACGGAGCTGAACAACATCTCTTCGCTCAGACTCTGCACGTGCTCAGCTGCTCGGGCCGTCGTGTGCAAACAAACAGGAAGCTGCTCTCCGTCATTATGTGGAGGAGCAGAGACGCTTTCAGAGACCAACCTGCAATTTATCCAAACAAACATCAGATCTGCAGCAGCAGGTGGAGGAGCAGAGAGGAGGGGTCAACGCTTCACCCTGCCTCCAGTCTGCAAACTGAGCTCTGAGTGTTTACCAGCTTTGCAGCGAAACACACGACTGCACAGACCTGTGTGTGTGAAGATCTCTGACCTCACGACCTTATAATGATAACGCTCCAAACATGGGACAGAAAGAGGATCCTGACACTGTTTCTGCGTTAGCTTCACGGTCTGATCATGTGACGGTGGAAACAGGAAGTGCCCCCTGCAGAGATCTGTCCCTGTGCCTGCTGTATCTGTGTAACAGAGAGTCTATGAGCCCGTCTGTGTCCAGTCTCTGAGCGTCATGAGGGGAAACATGAGCCGTGAAGCTTTCCTCTCACTCCGCTCAGAGCCCAGAGGACGGCTCGGCTTCCTGCCCGCGCTCGGCTGAATCTCATTATTAATGGAGATGTTAACCTTTACTTTCTGCTACAGACTGAGCTGAGTCTGTGGAGGAGGAGGTGGACAGGCTCAGAGGGAGCAGAGACAGAGAGGAGGTGCAGGACAGGCTCAGAGGGAGCAGAGACAGAGAGGAGGTGTCAGGTGGAGCTAACACAGGCTTCATCTCTGAGAGTCACTGAAGATTTTGTCACATGCAAACCCAGAAGAATCATCGTCTGCAGAGATCAGCTGATGATGACGATGATGATAGATGAAGAGCAGGGACAGAGAGGTTAGAGGTTCAGCTGCTGCAGCCATCCCAGACTCCTCCCTCTCAGGTCTAAGGGGGGCCGGTCTGAGGGCCCCTCTCACCTCTTGAGGCTCCCACCGTCTCCCAGCGAGCCCTGGTACAAGCTTTTCAGGAAGGTGGGGGCGGGGAAGGAGGAGGGGAGGCTGAAGGTGGACTCACTCTCCGAAACGCTGCGAGTCCTGGAGACCGCCACGGGACTGGGCGGGCCGCACGGGACACGCCCACGAAATAAAACACAAAGACGTTACACACACACACACACACAGCAACACACCGAGCTCCAGAGCAGAAAACACACACAGGGAGGGACTCCTCAGGGTCAGGAACCAGGAACCAGGAACCAGGAACCAGGACCACTACTGTCTGAGGTCTGAGGACAGGTAAAGCTGACTCACCTGCTCTGCAGCAGCTCGGGGTTCACAGACTGCTGGCGGCGCAGCGGTCTGCTCTGCACGCTGGGCTGACCCTCGAAGGAGATGCGTTTCTTCACGGGCGGGTGGCTGAAGGTGTGAGCACGGCGCCGGAACTGCACGCCACCTTCAGGGTCGTCCTCAGAGAAGGAGGGAGGGGAGCCCGGGGGGGAGTGACCTGGAGACTCTTCATCCTGCTGAGGAGGCCAGAGACAGGGAGGTGGTCACATGACTCGTTACAGCAAAGTCCAGAGACACAGAGCCCAGGTTCAGGTCTGAAGGCTCCAGGTTCAGGTCTACAGGCTCCAGGTTCAGGTCTGAAGGCTCCAGGTTCAGGTCTACAGGCTCCAGGTTCAGGTCTGGAGGCTCAGCCTGGAGTCAGCTGGTCCTCCACCCTGATCCATTGTATGCTAATGTCAGAGTCCTGTGACTCAGAGCTGTCGTGTGATTGGTGGAGGAGACCTCGTGGCTGAAAAACAGTCCAATCAGCTTCATCCTGGTTTTTTCTGACTTCCTGTTTAGACCTGACCTGACGGAGGACTCAGCGCTCTGTGTGACTCCTCTGAACCAGGACTGTGAGGGTCTCAGAGCCCCACAGGCTCCAGGTCTGATGCACAGACTCACAGAGGTCTGAGGTCTCACTCAGATCCAGGGTTTGTGTCTATATTGATGAAAACCTGATGAGACCCAGTCTCTCTGAGTCCACTGACACGGCTAAAGGAAGCCCTGACAGACCGGCTCGGCTCGAGGACATCCTGACTGAGTTTCCTGCTCGCTCCGACCTCAGCATCCTGACACACTCCCACGTGAACTTCGACTCACTTCAACAAATATACGACTGTCAGTCCTCACAGAGGGACCAGAGTCCTCACAGAGACCAGATACCCAACGTGTTCTATAATATACACACACATGACGATAACACCTGGAGCTGCACAGAGCAACACCTGAGACCAGCTCCTCATGGAGAAACACGTTAATGGTTCATGTGAAACACTTTGGTCAGATATTTAGAGGAAGCTCTGCAGCTTAATGAACTCTCTGAGTCACGGCTCTGAGCTGACGTGATGCTGCATGTGGCAAACTGAGGCTCATGAACACCATGCATGTGTTAAATATGATGGACCCCCAACAGGGGCCACATCAGGACTTTGACAGGTCTCTGAGACTCTGACCCTGCTCGTGGCCCAGATCGAGCTGCAGGAAATCTGACAGACCTCCATCAGTGGGACTGAAAAATACAAACCTTTCAAAATAAAACAGGATGTGGAATCATTACTATCTGTTTAATAATCCAGGGTTCTGCAACCTTTACTTTAATAAGAGCCATTTTTCCTCCTGCTCACCTGGATTAAAGACATTCAAGAGCCACAAAATCTATTTTATCTTAAAAAAAAAAAAAAAGTGTTTAAAATTCTATTCATTGTAAAAAAAAAAAATTCTAGTGAATATTTCAAAAACAAGAAGTTTTTGTGTTAATAAAACTGTACAAATGATATCTTAGCTTTTTTTTTGTTTAAAATAGATTTACAAATAATTTTAAAAAACTGAAAAATCTGTCATGTAAGAAATTTCATAAACTTGCAAAATTTTGCAAAAATATAAAAAAAATTAAATGGAAATTAAAAAATTAGCCAAAATTTGAAAAAGATTTGAAAATTAAAAAATTTGCCAAATTTCAAATAAAAATGCATTTTTCAGAAAAATAAGCCAAAATTTCTAAAAACATCAATAACTTTAAAAATTTAAAAATTTGCAAAATTTTTGATAAAGAAAATTTTTTTAAAAATGTGCTAAAATTTGCAAAAAAAAATAATACCAGGAATTGGAATATTTTTTAATTTACATTTGCAGAAATTGAAAAAATCTTAATTTAACAGAAATTGTACAAATTTGCAATTTAAAAAAAGAGGGTTTTTTTATATTTGCAAAACTTTCAAAAAATTGAAACACAAAATATTTGCAAAAATTACAAAAATATTTGAAAGCTTTATTGCAAGATTGTGATACGTATTTATTTTAACAAAATGTTAATGCAGGATCTTATTAAGTGTCACTGTCTTAATCATCAATACCCTCTGTAAGAAAAACAAACTTTTTTCGTTTTAGATAAATGTTTTTTTAAAGCTACAAGGAGCTTCTGCAAAGGCATCAAAGAGCCACATGAGGCTCCAGAGCCGCAGGTTGGAGACCCTTGCCCTAATCTGACTGAGCTGGTGTAGGTGTGGATGCATTGTGGGTAATGTGGTCTCCAGGTTTTGGCAGGGAGTGTGTGAATGGTTTCTGGGTGAGGTGTCACAGAGTAACTTTAACTCTTTCCTGACCGAGAGTTGGAGCGACTCCATCACACTCTGTCTCCACATTCTGCACAGACACGACACGCTGCGGTCCACAGCTTCCTGCTGGGCTGCTCCGCCCCCATCACAGGACTACATGGGAATGTAAGAGTCCAGAGCCTGGTCCTGACAGGACTGAGGCTGGTTTATCTCACTCGCTCTCAGGCTGGAGGAGAAAAGCTTTAAGGGCCATGAGAAAAACTGAGCGTGAGTCCCTGCAGGGGACACTTACCCTGTCGAAGCTGCTCATGCTCCCCATGCTGCCCAGACGGCCCCGCATTCGGCTGGCCCCCTGGGGACACAGAGGGGACATAACACTTAGACACACTGCAGACGGCTCTGACAGGAAGCTACGCACAGACTGCAGGAGAAGATGGACGACCTGACCGCTGTGGGAGAGTGAAGCCAGAACATTTGTAGCTCCCCCTGCTGGCTGACTGAGGTATTATTCATAAAGCTCAAATCTTTGTATAAACAGAAGGAAAAACAAACTGAAAAGTCCAGTTTGAAGTTTTATTAAAAAAAGGACTCCACCCTGAAGGATGTTTAATCAATAACATATTTTGGCTTCACTTTTGTGCAAAGGGAGGATGGGAGACACATCATCCATCTTTAGTCAAGGTACCAATGAAATATAAACCCAGAAATCCTGTTTCCAGGTGTTTGAGCAGCTAGTGTCAGCTGGAGGCGACTGAAAGAAACACGGAGCGACGGTCAGAGACAAAGAGAGTTTAACCCGACTCTGCTCAGAAACAACAACAGATGGTGAGAGACGGCTCAGGTTGCCCCGATGCTCCTACAGACGAATTATTTCTTGTCTCCACAGCAGATATGGGTCAGTCCAAATCCCCGAGATGACACACACACACACACACACACACACACACACAAACAAAGAGAGGCACACACAGGAAGTGATCTGTCACAATACGACACGAGGATAAACTTACAGAGAAAAGAAGGTGGAACTAAAATAAAGTGTGTGTGTGTGTGTGTGTGTGTGTGTGTGTGTGTGTGTGTGTGTGTGTGTGTGTGTGTGTGTGTGTGTGTGTGTGTGTGTGTGTGTGTGTGTGTGTGTGTGTGTGTGTGTGTGTGCGCAGACCCACCCGAGCGAAGATGTTCTCCAGGGAGCTGGTGAGAGACGTGCGGGCTTTGTTCTTCAGAACATCCAGCTTGAAGCGGCTGCTGGTGGCGGCGCCGTCTCCTCCTGTCGAGCTGCTCGCTGCGTTCTGTCAGGAAACGAAGCAGAAGCGTTTGATAAATGTGGAAACAGATGTGACTGTGGAGACTTTCACTGAGGATCTGTGTTACACACACTCAGAGAAAACACACGATGAGGAAGATTTTTAGACTCAATCTGAGCCAAATCCACCAGACCGGCCCAGAAACACGTCTGAAATCAATCCATCTAAACTCCACGTGAACACCTGGAGGATCTCTAGGTGTGTCTGACAGAAGCCGAGCCGTGCTTTCTCCAGCTCAAGGTTCATCTGAGACCTGGTCTCCTGGATCCACAGAGTCCCGTGTTTACCTGAGGGGCCTCCCCGATGTGGAGGTGGGTCTTCTGTTTGGACTCACAGAGCTGCCTCAGGTGGAGGATCACCAGCTCGTTCTCCTCCTGGTCCGACGCCGGCTTCAGTCTCTGCAGGACCAGAAACACACACAGGCTCAGACACAGCTTCACACACACACACACACACAGGCTGAAACACAGCTTGACACACACACACACAGGCTGAAACACTACTTCACACACACACACACAGGCTCAGACACTGCTTCACACACACACACACAGGCTGAAACACAGCTTCACACACACACACACAGGCTCAGACACTGCTTCACACACACACACACAGGCTCAGACACAGCTTCACACACACACACACAGGCTCAGACACAGCTTCACACACACACCTGGCTGCTGTGACTCATCACAGTGTACCATCTCACCTGAACGCGCTCGAACGTCTCCACCTGCTCGTGGTCGCTCAGCTGGGACAGGTACTTCTGGATGGCCAGCTTGGCCCGGGGCGGGTAGAGACCTGGGGGGAGCAGAGGAGACCTCTTTAAAGCTCCTGTACCTCAGAGAAAGACCTGGTCCGTGGTGCGGTCCGGTCTGGAGCGGGCCTCACCCTCGATCCGCTCACACAGCTTGTGCAGGTCGTGCATGGGGCAGGCCTCGCACAGCTGGACCGGCGTCTTGTTGCTCTGTAAGGCGGCGGCGGTGGAGAAGGCCTGTTTGAGGGTCAGCATCACCTCCTCCACCTGACACACAGACCAGCAGGGGGCGGGGCGGTCATTAAGACGTCTACTACAGAGGAAAACCTTTAGGGGGATCAGGGACTCACCAGGGACTCGCTGGCACACTGGAATACATAACAGACGTACTGACTGGGTCCAGACTCAGACTGGTCCCTGCAGATGAACCCGAAGTGATCGGACTGTTTGATGCCCTGAGAAACAGAGAGTGAAGCACAGCACGGACAACTTCAGGACTTCATGATCAGACAGAGACGCTCAGTGACTCTACTGCAGCCATGACCAGGAGGAGGAGGAGGAGGAGGAGGAGGAGGAGGAGGAGAAGGAGGAGGAGGAGGAGGAGGAGGAGGAGAAGCGTTCAGTAAAAATCAACCAACCTGACAGCAGGAGGAGATGTCTTTGAAGTTCTTCTCCAGCACCACTGATTTACTGTCCGGACTGATGAGGTTCACCTCAAAACGCCCCACCTGACACACACACACACACACACACACACACACACACACACACTCATGTCAAATCATAATCTCACACAGTTAATCAATCACAGATCCCTGAGGCTCAGATGAAGTCGGTGTCAGCAACTTCCTGTCCTTCACCCAGAGCGTCTTTTTCCTCTCACGTCACGCTCCTGATGTTTTCATATTTCACTTTCTGAGTTCACAGTTTCTAACACACACTTAGTGGATCACCACAACAACAACCAGTGGAAATCCAGGGATTAATCTGTCAGTAAATCAGATTACATCACGCTTTATAATCTGTAGATTAAAGTGAGACTAAACGGTTCAGTTTCTCGCTGCTTTAAGCTCAGACCATGATCCAGCTCGTCTCTCAGCTGTTAGCTCAAAGTTAGCTTCAGAAAATGATCCTCACTGTTTTCAGTTTTCCTCTCAGTGTCTCATCAATCCTCATAAAAACAGAAACTGTAATATTTCACACTGACAGATAGATGGCGTCTGAGCGCCCCCTGGTTACCGTGACGTCAGAGGAAAATGGCTGCCACAGCGACAGCAAACATAAACACTCTCTGAATCCAGGTCAACAAGTCAGCACCAACGATTTTTCCCATAATTGAGCGCCACGCGGGGTGTCACATTGAGCGCCGTGCTCTGGTTTTAAATTTAGCGTGTGAGGAAACGGGCATGGAGCGTGAGGAGGAGGAGCTGGCCCCCTGCTCCCTGCTCCCTGCTCCCTGCTCCCTGCTCCCTCTGCTCCCTGCTCCCTGCTCCCTGCTCCCTGATCAGCACAAAGCCGCTCTCTGCTCCTGTTTTCTCAGGAGCAACAACTGTTATTTAAAAATACTCCTGAGGAGCTCCAGCCCCTAAACTACAGCTCCACCAGGCTCCAATTATAACTGACTGACACACACATAACAATGATTTACAGCAGGAGGAGGCAGGAGGAGGCAGGGGGAGGCAGGGGGAGGCATGGGGAGGCGCACAGCGTGGACTGCAGGGGGGGGGGGTTAATAATGAGTGATAAGGAGCAGAGCAGCGTTCAGTTTGAAGTTATTTCTTTACGATGATGGATTATGAGTCAGCACGCAACAGAAACATCCATAACTCTGACAGAAAAACAGGTTCACAGCCATAAACATGACATCACTGATATCACTGATATCACTGACATCATCACTGACATCACTGATATCAGTGATATCAGTGATATCAGTGACATCACTGACATCACTGACATCACTGACATCACTGACATCACTGATATCAGTGACATCAGTGACATCACCGACATCACTGATATCACTGATATCAGTGACATCAGTGACATCAGTGACATCACCGACATCACTGATATCACTGATATCACTGACATCACTGATATCACCGACGGTCTGTGGTGTTTCCACAGAGACAGTCACATGATCTCAGCTTGTTAGAGATGGAGGTTTAAAGCTGACCCCCTGCTCTGCAGTCACACAGAGCCCTCACCTGTTAGCGCCTGTTTCTGTCTCTGTGCCGACTGCAACTCATGTCAAACAAACCCTCTGCTCCTGGAGGAGTGTGTGTGTGCAGAGAGTGTGAGCATGTAGAGTGTGTGTTTTAATGAGGGGGTATGAGCACACTCAGATGAGGAAGCAGTAAGCTCATCCTCAAAGTGGGACATCAGCAGGTGTACCCCCTCATGCTAACTGTCTCCTCAAGCTAACCGCCTCCTCAAGCCAACTGTCTCATCATGCTAACTGACATCAAATGCTAACTGACATCTAATGCTAACCCACATCTCATGCTAGCTGTGTTCTCATGCTAACTGCATCTTGTGAAAAATGTGGCCTCATGCTATTTGTCATCTAATGCTAACTGACATCTAATGCTTACTCTCTCCTCATGCTAACTGCGTTCTCATACGAACTGCTTCCTCACGTTTACTGTCTCCTCACCCTGAGTGTCTCCTAATGCTAACTACCTCCTCGTGCTAAATGTCTCTTCATCCTTACTGACATCACATAAAAAATGTCTCCTCATGCTAACATCATCTTATGCTAACTGTTACCTCATGCTAACTGTCTTCTTATGCTAACTGCACTTTCATGCTAACTGCTTCTTCATGCTAACTGGCCCTTCATGCTAAGTGTCTCCTTATGCTCACTGGCTCCTTATGCTAACTTTCTCCGTATGCTAACTGCTAAGACACAGACAGGTCTTGTCCATGTGGTCTACCTGGAACAGCATGGTGCGGTTCTTGTCTGCGTCAGACGGCTGGACGTGGTTTGGAGCGCTGGAGTGTCTGCGGCGTGTGGGGCCCATGATGACGCCTTCGCCCGGCTTCCTCTGCAGATTTCCCGCCAGGCTGCTGCAGCGAGTACGAAACTCCTGAGGCTCCTCGAAGCCTGAGTCCTCCAGGATGCATTCTGGGAAGGCTCCTCGCAGGCTGCTCTGGCTGGAGCTGCTGGACAGATCTTTACCTGCGGCGATGAAGGCGAACAGTCACACGGGGCCACGGGGAGCATCACTGAGGTTTTTCATCCTGATCTAAACACTTTCTATCAACCCAAATAATCATGATCCTGACTCTGTGAGACCCTCACCTCCTCCTGCGCTGGTGTCCTCGGCGCCGGGCCCCATGAGTCCTTCTTTACTCTCCCTCAGAGCGGAGGACAGAGGGTCTCCTTCCTCCCCCATCAGGAACTCCACAGGGGGGGCCTCTGTGGACCCTCTCTGACCGTTCAGCAGCCGGAGGCGCTTCCTCTCCACCTCATGCTGACGAAACTTATCGATGCAGTCGTCGACCAGCGTGGACGGGGCCTTTTTGTGCAGCACTGTGACCTGGAATCCATCAGAGGTGAGTTTTTACGGCCGTACAGAACAAAGATGGACACTCTGAGCTCCACCTCCACCCTACCTTCCCACAGTACAGCACTTCATACTTCTGGGAGTTGTAGAAGGCATCGTCGGCTTCCTGTTTGGGTTTGGCTTCTTCCTTCAGAGCAGATTTGGACACTTGGCGAATCCTGCTGATCACCTCGGGGACCTGAGAGAAAGGGGAGAGGAGCAGAGGAGCAGGGAGAGGAAGCAGACAGTCAGAGAGATTTCCACAGAGCTCCTCTCAGAGATAAAAACAAGGAAATGACAAGAAAAGCTTTGAGGAAGAGCCAAGGAGACGGCCTCCACACTAAGTTTAGAGAAATGTGATTCAGGATGAATATTGTCCCTCTGAGGCTTCAGTAGCAGCAAAAAGCAAACAGGGAAATAAAGAATAAAGACTGAGGTAAAGAAATAAACACTCTGATCTCAGTTTTTCACTCTCAGTCAAACATGTCCGCTCAGTGATAAACTCCTGCAGTCTGTGTTCATCACAGTTTAACTGAGCTCGTGATTAACAGATAATCTGACCTGACTTCATACTCTGACTCTAAAGAGCTCAAGGCCAAAACAACAGGATCTGAACAAACCAAGGCCAAACAGCCACAGACCAAACAGCCGGCAGGAAACACCTTCACTTCACAGGACGGAGACAAAACAGGGTCAGAGCGAGTCAGAGCGAGTCAGAGAAACCCAACACCTGAGGGCCACCGAGCGGCTCCGCGTGTCGCTGAGGAAATCTGGATCAGAGACCAACGAGCAACAAGTCAGGACGCAGAGTCTGAGTCTGTCAGCGCACGCTCTGAGGCAACGCGGCGTGGAAACACACGCCAGCTGAGCCACAGCGTGTGTTTACTTTACAAACTACACAAACTACACAAACTATACAAACTACACAAACTACAGAAACTAGAGGAGACATTTTTCTGGACTGATCAGTTGAATGTGGCTCATATTGAGTAAAATTAAACATTTTTTACCTAAAATCAAACAAAAACACTTGGTAAGATTTTAGTTTTTTGTCGTGGAGGAGCTATTTATAGTTTTCCAAGAGCTGAGCCGTCCTCTGAGGGCCGGTTGGGGACAGAGGGATGTATTCAGAGGAGGTGGAGGGCAGAGGGTGGAGGTGGAGGTGGGGGTGGAGGTGGAGGTGGAGGTGGGCTGTGTTTATACACACACACTCCTCTCCAGCTAAACTCTGACCTGAGGAGCAGTCTCTAAGAGGCAGCTGGTTTGTTTCTGACCCTCTTCAGGGTCCACACAGAGTCCGTAATAGGGGGAGACACAGACCAGGTTCTGGACCACTAAATGATGCAGTACTAACTGTGTCTGGGTCAGGATCCAGGTCTTAAAGCCGGATCCAACAGCACAGAGTGAGTCTTAGTGAGTCCTCCTGCTGCTCGGCGTGACCTTCATCCTGCAGCGTGAGGACGAGACCAGACCAGACCAGACCAGACCAGACCAGACCAGACCAGACCAGACCAGACGTCACCTGAAGGTTTGACACAGCTCCTGGTTTAAACATGAGGAAGAGGAGACTCCACACCTTTTGATCCCTTCAATAATTTATAGTCCACACAAAACCGGGCCAATGAGGTTCTCAGACCTGAGGGGGGACAGGCCCAGACTGGCTGAGAGGAACAGGGACCAGAGGAAAACCACAGCTAGACCCTCAAACATCTGACCTCATCCAAGAATCACACCTTCACCTCCTCTGTCCTCCTTCATCAAACCTTCACCTCCTCTGTCCTCATTCACAACCTTCACCTCCTCTGTCCTCATTTATCAAACATTCACCTCCTCTGTCCTCATCCACAACCTTCACCTCCTCTGTCCTCATTCCTCAAACCTTCACCTCCTCTGTCCTCATTCACAACCTTCACCTCCTCTGTCCCCATTCACAACCTTCACCTCCTCTGTTCTCATCCACAACCTTCACCTCCTCTGTCCTCATTCACAACATTCACCTCCTCTGTCCTCCTTCATCAAACCTTCACCTCCTCTGTCCTCATTCACAACATTCACCTCCTCTGTCCTCATTCATCAAACCTTCACCTCCTCTGTCCTCATTCATCAAACCTTCACCTCCTCTGTCCTCATTCATCAAACCTTCACCTCCTCTGTCCTCATTCATCAAACCTTCACCTCCTCTGTCCTCATTCACAACCTTCACCTCCTCTGTCCTCATTCATCAAACCTTCACCTCCTCTGTCCTCATTCATCAAACCTTCACCTCCTCTGTCCTCATTCATCAAACCTTCACCTCCTCTGTCCTCATTCACAACATTCACCTCCTCTGTCCTCCTTAAGAATCTTCACCTCCTCTGTTCTCATCCACAACCTTCACCTCCTCTGTCCTCATTCACAACCTTCACCTCCTCTGTCCTCATTCACAACCTTCACCTCCTCTGTCCTCATTCACAACCTTCACCTCCTCTGTCCTCATTAAGAACCTTCACCTCCTCTGTCCTCCTTCATCAAACATCATCAGAGACCCTGATCCGGACCTGAACCTTGTCTCCATGTTTAGCTTCAGAGCTCAGGAGAAACAAAGAGGAGGACTCGTTCTGAGCATGCTCAGTGCGTATTAGACTCAGGTAAAGTGAAACCTATCAGCATCAGGCCTTTGTGACACCATCTGCTCACACAGACCAGGACCACCGACCCCATGGTCCCCTCAGCTCCACAGACTCAGTCCAACACATGGAGAGGAGCTGAGCTTCAGTCTGAGGAGTCGGACTCCCTGCTCCTCTCAGAGCTGGACTCTCTGCTCCTCCCAGAGCTGGACTCTCTGCTCCTCCCAGAGCTGGACTCTCTGCTCCTCCCAGAGCTGGACTCTCTGCTCCTCTCAGAGCTGGACTCCCTGCTCCTCTCAGAGCTGGACTCTCTGCTCCTCCCAGAGCTGGACTCCCTGCTCCTCCCAGAGCTGGACTCTCTGCTCCTCTCAGAGGTGGACTCCCTGCTCCTCCCAGAGCTGGACTCTCTGCTCCTCTCAGAGGTGGACTCTCTGCTCCTCCCAGAGCTGGACTCCCTGCTCCTCTCAGAGCTTCGCCTCCTCCTGGAGATGAACTCAGGAAACTAAGTTCATGTCTCAACTCAAAACACAGCAAAACACAGACTCTGAGCTCACACTGGGAGGAGGGAGGAGGGAGGAGGAGGGAGGAGGAGGGAGGAGGAGGGAGGAGGAGGGAGGAGGGAGGGGGGTAATGTGTACAGTGAAGACCTGAGCACTGATTGGACGGCTTAAATAAAGGGGTCATGTGATGGCGTCCTCAGGTCTCCTCTATCGTCTGTAACCTCAGGATGGCTGAGCGTCTGTGGCAGCGTGTGGAGGAGATCACCTGTTTCTGAACTCGTCCTCTGCCTCTGACACAGTTCAAACAGCTTCACTGACAGACAGAGGAGTTTATGAGCACGAGTTCCTCATTCAGTCAGAAACACGACCCTGTCCCCTCACCTGAGTTCACCTTCATCAGAGCAGGAACCACAGGCTGGATCCCAACACACGTCACTCACAGGGAGCTGGGTCAGCGTGTTTCTGTTTCACTAAAACCAACCTCTGAGAGAGGGTCACTGAGGCCTGTTCACACACACACACACACACTCCAACAACCAATGACAGGAGACGTATTTCAGGTTGTAGGACCTTTAAACACAGAAACACAGAAACAGAGAGTGAAACGTTGCTGCTGCTCTGTGGACGCTCTGCTTCACTGGAATCCATCCAAGTCAAACTTTCTCTTCAGGGGAATCAAACTCCTGTTTCACAACGCTGGATCCAGAGGAGGTCTTTGACCCACACACAGATCCTCCTCTGCATCAGAATGATCCCAGAGGGCCACACACACACACACACACACACACACACACACACACACGTCATGTTTCAGACTGAGACAGGACAGATCCTCAGACTCAGCGGGGACAGAGCAGAGAGTCCTGGTCTGAGAGTCCAGCTCACAGAGGACACATCAGCACCAATCCCTGCTCCACTAAAACCACCAAACCACCTCACACACTCCACCTCACACACTCCACCTCACACACTCCACCTCACACACTCCACCTCACACACTCCACCTCACACAGGGCTGCGACTCACTGCCTGTCAAACCTGTTTGGTTGCGCAATCTCACAAAGAAAGGTATGTTACACACACCTCTAACTGCTGCACACACTGGATCTGACACACACACACACACACACACACACACTCCTCAGTGGTCAATACCCCCTCTCTGCTCAGCCCTCAGCAGCAAACAGCTGACACACACCCAGCCAGTACACAACACAAACACACACCACAGGCACATGCTCAGGAAGCACTGCACACCCTGATCTGAGAGTGTGTGTGTGTGTGTGTGTGTGTGTGTGTGTGTGTGTGTGTGTGTGTGTGTGTGTGTGTGTGTGTGTGTGTGTGTGTGTGTGTGTGTGTGTGTGTGTTAAGGAACAAGAAATATGAACGAGTGTGAGATACACTCACAGTCTGACAGCAGCTGAAGAGCGACTTCAGACCACGTCATGAATAAAAACCACACAGAAAAAACTAATGAAGTGATTTAACCATGACTCCACTCACTGAAGGAGCTGGACTCGGTTTTTAACGTGAAACCATCAGAGCTCAGAGCTGGTCTCAGGGCTGGTCTCAGAGCTGGTCTCAGGGCAGTTTATCTGATCCTGGGTGGGATCAGGAGGGGATCTGTGGATCTCTGATCCAGATTTCTCTGGACTTAAACCTGATTTAAAACATGATCACTCTGACTGACCCTCCTCACATTAAAGCTGTCATACCCAGCTCTGCCACAGGGGGCGCTGTGGGTCTGTGCACACCCTGACCCAGCTGGTCTCAGACTGACTCTGTTCCTGATTTTGCAGTGTTTTGGTTTATTACTCAACAGTGAATGTGCTGAGTGAGTCCAGCTGCTGATCCTCCTCAGGGGGGACACCGTGGTGGATTAAAACCCGCAGAGACCTGTTTATCATCCTCACCCTCCGCTGGCCTAAATACTTAATGCCAAAGCAAACATGTTTGGACCTCTGGGTAATCTATGAAGCGCCCTGTCACCACCTCAAGGAGAGCTTTAATCCAGATCCCAGGCTCCTCCTTTGTCTCCTGTTTACATGTCAAACTGGTTCAGATTATAATCTCTACTGTCAATCTGAGGATCAGGGTTGATTCAGGGACCATCAGGACTTTAGACTCTCACTTTTTCAGGTGGTTTCAGATGTTTGGCTCTGACCAGCTGTGAAATAAAGTGGATACAGACTGACCCTCACCTGGACCAAAGTCTGAACCCCTAAAACCACATCAGTTAGAGCTGAGGTCTGAACTGGACCTCCTCTGAAAGTTCTGGGAGGTGAGTTCACTTTGGATCCAGACCCGTGGTGCGTTTAAGGAGCCTCAGAAATGTTGGAGTGAACCTTTGTCACACTTTAAACAGCTCAGGGAGCTGGGAGAGTCTGAGGACACCACAGGTCCATGACCCTTCACCTCAGCTGCTCTGACATAGACCTGTTTCTGTGTTTCTGTGTTTCTGTGATCTGATCCTGGGTCTCAGTCCGTGGTTCTGGTTCTGGCCCCTCCCCCTGCTGCCTGTGCGTAAAGGTGCGTGCGGCGCCGGGCCAGGCCTACCTGGTTGGGGTCGCAGGCCCTGAAGACGTGACAGGACATCTCGGCCTCGGGGTTGTCGGGCTGCCCCCTCAGCAGGTAGGCGAAGTAGGACAGGTCGTTGCTGTTGTGGATGAAGCGGGAGATGAGCTGCGCTTTGTGCTCGAAGATGAACACGGACGAGTTGTTGCTGCTGGACGGAACACAGCGGACGAAGGGGGGGTTGAGGACCAGCTGGACCTCTCTGGGCTGCACCACGGGGCCGCAGTCCCCCCTCTCTCCTCTGCGGCGGATCTCAGCCACCAGCCAGGGCAGCATGGGCAGCGTGGTCCGCCTGTCGAGCGAGGAGCCCCCGATGTACGTCAGAGCGAAGCTCCGGTCAGACTTTGGAGGACTGCTCTCCCTGTCGTCCTGAGCCTCCATGGTGCTGGACTCTGCTGGACTCTGCTGGATCTCAGTCTTACTGAAGTCACACGGGGATCTGAAGACGGTTCAGTGTTTCCTGTCCTTCACCCAGAGCTGCGCGCAGGGAATCAAACCAACAACCATCAGAAAGTTCAGCCCACAGCACAACATGTGCTCGATCAGCTGCTGCGCTCCATGTTTCCACACCTCTCCCCGACCTCTCCCCGGACTCTCCCGGACTCTCCCGGACCCCTCTGCCTTCAGGACTTCAGGTGGGAGATTTGATCCGCTCCACATCCGTGTTCTTGCGCTGTTGGTCGGGGCAGAGAGTCAGACCCGGACCCTCCAGATCCTCCAGACCCGTCCCAGCCTGGCTCTGCTGCTAAACGTGGCTGTGGGTGCCTCCTGTGTAAACAGAACTCGTCCTCGGAGATCTGCTGTGACGGGTCGCACCCAAACACGCGCGTGAAGCGGTCCGTGCGCTACGCTCCAGCTCTGCGCGTGCGCGGCCGCGTGTTTCCCTCCGGTTTAACGGCCGATAAACACCGATATGATCCTGGTTCTGGTCTCTGTGCCGTGGATCCTGTCTGCTGGGATCCTTTCTTCCACATCGCCTTGGAGGTGGAGCGGCTGTGCGCGTCCACGGCCCGCCCAGCCTCCCCACGTGCTGCGGTGGGCAGGGCGCAGCCGATGTGAGGAACGTGACAGGCCGGGGCTCCACCTCGCTCCGAGGAACACAGGAACTGGAAAGGCTCCTCCACGAACATGTGCCGTGGCTCAGGCCCCGGGGCTCTGCCAGCGCAGACCGGACTGCGTGGGACCCTGTGGGCCCGGGTGAGACTCTGAGACCAGGTCCAGTCAGAAACGATCCTCTGTGGGTTTTAGGGTTAAACAGAGTCCCAGCTGTGTCAGACCTGCTGTGGCTCTCACCCTGCAGCCGTCAGTCCCCTCCTCCCTGACCCAGACCCAGATCCAGATCCTCCAGAAATAGAAGCTGAGCCATTTATAACCTCAGCACTGAGCAGGAGCCATTACAGCCAAGTGTGTGTGTGTGTGTGTGTGTGTGTGTGTGTGTGTGTGTGTGTGTGTGTGTGTGTGTGTGTGTGTGTGTGTGTGTGTGTGTGTGTGTGTGTGTGTGAGTGAGCTTCAAGTGCCTTTATCATACAGGCCACTGAGCACACACAGCCAGGTTTCAGAGAGTCCTCCTGTCTGTAGTTTGTGGTTCCCTGCAGATGTCCCAACCTGAAGTGTGTGTGTTTCCTCTGTGGACTAATGAACAGATGTGATTGGAGTCTGATGCATCCAGTTTTTCCTGCAGAGTCTGGATCCAGTAAACATTTGTTGTGAACTATCTGATGGTTTTATTTATCTGATCTGAAGCTGCAACTTTTCTTTAACTCACTCAGAGTGAGGCGTTAAAACAAATCAAAGTCACACAGGAAGAAGATTTTATTATCCACACTCAGATTCTTACAAAAAGACACAACAAGAAATCCAATCCATAAATCAAAGCCTCTGACAGAGAGTATACTGTAAATATAGAGCTGTAAATATAGAGCTGTAAATATAGAGCTGTAAAGACAGAGTATTATTGATGTTTTATTATTTCCTCTTTTAGTCAGACACAGGAACGTACACAGAGGTAAAACACGCAGAGGAAACTTTCTCAGGCATTATTTAGAAACAGAAACCCATGAAATCAAAGTGTTACTCAGCTGGATGATCCTAACTCCTGACGCTGAGCCGAGCTGAGAGGTAACCGAGCTGATGAGCTGATGGTGGAGGCAGGACTTCAGTATTTTGTCAGAGTAAACAGACATTTACAAATATTTGACGCACTGAATCACGTGTTAGCTTCAGAGCGGAGGAACCTTCAGTGCAAAGACGTCTGCAGAGTGTGTGTGTGTAGGCAGGAGACAGGTGACACACACACACACACACCTGGCCAGCTGTTCCTCACCTGCTTTCATGTACACTTAAGGGAAACACTGAGTCTGAAAACATCAAACTGTCTCCATGACCGCAGCCATCTCCTTCAGCTGTTTGTGGAAGTTCTGCAAAGGACAAAAACAGAAACTGGATCTCAGACTCTGAACCAGCTTTAAACCCCCCCCAAACCTCCACTCACAGCAAACAGACCGACCTGGAACTGAGGGACCGTCATCTCAAACGACCGGTGGCTGATCTGTCCTGATGGCTCCACCACCTTCAGCAGCAGAGACACGTACGGAGAGTTCAGGGACCTGCAGGTGTCTGAGCTCACCGCCATGCCCAGCTTCCACTGCAGGTCCACCAGCTGGGAGGAGAACCAGCACCAAGGTGAGACTGCAGCCTTCACACAGACCCAACATCCCCCCAGGCCCCTGACACACAGATCAGAGCTGTCTGAAGACACCTGGACACACCTGGCTGATGCTGAGCGTGGCGTGGACCTCCTGCTGAGCGTGCACTGATGCTCCGTGTTCGCTCCACAGCCTGTGCACCTCCTGCAGACACGCTTTGGGCCACTTACTGCTGCTTTCCTCCAGCCGGGACACGAGGTCATCCCCAGAGAGGTTAGTCTTCCCCGCTGACCTGAGGGTTCAGAGGAAACCTGTGGTACCATCACATGACCCTGTGCAAGGCTGAGCGCTCAGTCCATCAACGAGCAAACACATCGAACACATCAGAGTGGAAAAATACATCATGGAGCGTCACATTTATAATCCCAATCAGAGTCAATAAAAGGAGGAAACCTGCTACCTGAAAGTCAGCAGCAGGAATCTGATCATGTCCTGAAGAGCGTCCTGCTCCAGCCTGACTCCAGCTCGCTGAAACCTCTGCTCAGAGGAGAGGAGCACAAACACAGTGAGGGAGGAGCTGGAGGAGAGGAGGTAGTGTCAGGTTAAAACATCTGCAGAGAGAGAGAGTGAGATCCTGACTCACATCAGAAACTTGAGCCGAGTCGACTCCTCTGGTGTGGCCCAGCAGATACGAGAGTACGAGCTGACACTGTGGAGATCAGAGACCAGTTATCAGATCCTCAGCACCACATCCTGTGCAGCTCGGGCAGATCATCATCATCATCATCATCATCATCCTTCCTCTGTAAGATTAACTTCATCATTTTATTCACATCTGATGGTTGATCCAGCTCAGAGCTGCTGCACACTAACTCCACTAACCCCACCCTGCTGAAAACCTGACAAAAGGAGGGATTAAGAAGTCTTTCCCTGCAGGTGATCATCAGATGGAAAATCCCTCCATCGTCTAAAGATGAAGTTTGTGAAACTCATGGAAGGTGAAAGAGTTAGACTGAACTTTAATCCACTCACAGCTTCAGAGAGCAGATCTGGAGACAGTTTACAGATGTTCTCCACCACTCTGTCGACACCTGAAGCACAAAAGTCACACACATCATTTATCTCCAACTGTGACAGGTAAAAACCATAAACCATCACCGATGCTAGCCTGCAAAACAATCACTTCATAAAGACATTGACTGTATTTGCTCTTTTTGTCATCAGGAAAATGAAACAACTGTTCATCTTTTTTGGAAATGCCCCTATACAGTAACATTTTGGAAAAACTTTATACATTATACACAATCACACACCCTGAATGGCTTTGCTCTTATATACACAAATGTATTATTTGGTTTCTACAATGTATGTGGTTCCAAAAAGAATGAATTTTACATTATTAATTTACTTATCATCTTCACTAAATTTCATATTCATAAATGCAAATTCACTTTTAAAAAGCCATTTTTAAACTGTTTCTTTTAGTATTACAACAATACGCTGAGTCTATTCAGACTTCTTTAAACCCCAAAGTTATAAAGACTCTTGAATGCTTAAATTTATTTCATTGTTTTAATTGAAAAAAAAGACTTTGTATTACTTTACTTTCTTATTTGAACCATTTACTTCTGGCATATGTTCTGTATGTTCTTCCTTTGTCTTGTGAAATGTTATAATATTGAATTCTGTAAATGTATACTTTCAATGATATAGTTTGACATTAATATTGACAATAAAAAAAAACATAAACCATCACTTTGTCGACAAGTTTCTTGAAACAGAAAGTATAAAATATTTTGAGGAACTTATCAAGAAAAGCTTACAATATCTTTAAATTATTTTAATGTTCTCTAATCTTTTTGATGTATATCCTGCTAAAAAGGGCTAATTCAACCAAAATAAAGACCAAACCTAAGCAGAAAACACAAGTATGAATAAAACTTAATGTCCCAGCATGCACCTGAGACCGAATCAAAACAAAGATGATGAAATAAATGAGGAAACAAACTCTGGTATCTCTTTCTATAACAGTAAGGACTAAAATCATCTTAAATGAGACTGTCTCTCTGTTCAAACCCTGCTGTGCTCTGTTAAATCTGTCTTTACACACACTTAAAGCTGATTGAAGCTGATTGAAGCTGTGTGCAGAGTGAAACCCACCGTGTGGTTGATCTGCTGAGGGCATCTTCAGTCAGGCTGCAGCTCTGACCGTCCACAGATCAGCTCAGACACTTCCTGTTCGCTGGCTTCAAAATGTGAGAAATTCTTCCTTTAACACATTCAACTTAAAGTCAAACAGCTGATTTCAGGGAGCACACAGCTGAGCTTTGCTGCTCTGGGGCGGCTCCGTCTGCTTCCCTTTTTTTGTCAGTGGATTATCGCCCCCTACTGGACTGGAGGCCGACTCACATGTACATACAAGCTTTACCTAAAACAGGAGGAAACGGGCAATCACAGGCTGTTTCTTAAATTACATTAAGTGGTTCAGGTGTGTTATACTCAGCTGGTTTTAATTTACAACCCCAGAACTGACAGACAATTTATAAAACTGATGGGGAGGAGCAGGGATATTTAATATCTGTTCTGATTCCATTAAACAACCTCAATGAAGGAATAATAAAAATAATAATAATAACAACAACAACAACAACAACAATAATAATAATAATAATAATGATAATAATAATAATAATAAGAATAATAATCATCATCATCATCATCATCATCATCATCATCATCATCATCATCATGATAATAATCATAATGACTGAAAGAATAAAAAATACCCAAAACACACAGTGAAAAGCCAGCTTAATTAAAGAGACTCATTCATTTCCCTCTCACATGTCATTTCTCCCTCTGCTCTCTGGTTATAATTCACAGTTTAACTCTAAACACACAAACTGTCCAAAAATCAAATATTCAAATTAAACAAACACTGATATTTTGGGGGAAACAGGGTGATGTCAATTTGACATCAAACTAATGTAAAAACACATTTGGATGCATTTGATAATTTACTTTAATACATACACAGGGTGTCTGTGGGGTCTTAAAAAGTATTAAAAGTTGATCCATCAATTTTGGGAAAATTAAGGGCCTTAAAAAGTATTAAAAAGTCTTAATTGTGGTTTTATGAGGTATTAAATTCCATAGGTATTCAAGCTTTGACCCAAAAAATATGCATGAATATTTATTTTCCTCCTTGCAACTGTCCCCTGATTGGGACGTTAAACACTCGGCCCATAAAGTTATAGAATAGAATAGAATAGAAAAGAATAGAGTTACATTATTGACCCCAAACTGGAAAATTGTTGTGTTAACAGCAGAAATCAATGGAGTCAGTAGAAAAATACAAAAATAAAAAAGAATAAAATTAAAAAAAAAAAACATAAAAACTCTAGTTACAATAAAATACAACAATAAGAATTGTGAGAGGTATATACAGCAGCTATAAATTAATGTCATTTCTAGTTTAATAAAGAGAAATTAAATACAACATTATAGCAAATCACACAATCTCAATCCGATATGTCCTAAACTTTAAAAATGATTAAATAATTTCTCATTTTTTTCAGCAAGGTGGCCTTGAATATCTGCTGTTTCTTGTTGTGGGAGTGTGGATAAACCTGCCTTTAGTTTCATTTGTTCTTTCAAGCTTTATTCCTCCTCAGCTTACAGCATTTCTGTAAAAATGTAAACTACAACTGGTAAAGAGTGGATGCCAACAACAACTGAAAGTTGTGATAAAGTTTTAAAACTTTTTAAAGGTTTTTGAAAAAGTCTTAAAAAGGAATTGGAATCAACCTCAGGATTTTAGCAGATACTCTGCATACAGCTTAAACTATTTCTGATTTATATTCAAATATTTCTTTAAAACATTTACAATATTCATTTGATTAACATGTAAAGGCAAAACTGGAACAGATGAAAAGAAAATAAAGCGCCCCCGTCTGGCAAGCTCACGTAGGGGCGACAAACGCTGGTGAATGTGGACCGGTCCACTGTGGCGCTAAGGATGGGGGTGGATCGTCAAAGGAATGTTTCATTTCACCAATAAAGAATCATAAAACCTCTGTGAGGGACTTAAAATGAGATAAAATGTAGTATTTATTTTGTTTTTCTTATTTTCTGGTTGTTATATTCTGAAACTCTGGCCTATGTGATGGTTTATTAAACATAACCCCCCCTACAGGGTGAAGTATAGTGTCATGGTCCTCTATCTGTCAGTTTCAGGGCCCACTGTGTCCGTGTTTCAATCCTCTGTGGAAAATATCCACTGACCCGTCTTCATCATGGACTGTCCCCGCTGGCTGCCCCTGGAGTCAAACCCTGAGGTTTGTTAGAGGAGGTTCTTACAGCCGGTCCGGTTCGACCCGGTCCATTCATTCATTCAGAGGCCTGTGAAGAGGAGCTAACTGTTGCTAACAGAACAAAAGCTGATCCGCTGAGGATCCTCTCCTCCACCTGAAATAACCTCCACCAATCTGTCTGTCTCTTTCCTTTCAGGTCATGACCAAGGTAAGAACCCGTCCTGTGGACCCACCGACCCGGTTCAGGTATCAGGCGGCACAGAGGCTAGCTCTGGTTCAGGGCCTCCACCAGGCTCCAGCCAGGGTGGGGTTAGCATTCAGGTACAGGTTTATGACAGGGGGTGACCCAGAGAGGCAGCTCAGGGAGAGAGGAAACAGGAAGTTCACAGGGTCCTGATGAAGGAGTCCAGACCCAGATCATTAAGTCCCTGACCTGAGGGACAGAGTCTGGATGAAGAGCTCAGACTGTCAGAGTTAGCTTAGCAAAGTCTGAGTGTGTTCAGCCTGTAGTCAGTGTGTTCAGCCTGTGTCAGTGTGTTCAGCCTGTGTCAGTGTGTTCAGCCTGTGTCAGTGTGTTCAGCCTGTCTGTGTGTTCACCCTGTGTCAGTGTGTTCAGCCTGTCAGTGTGTTAAGCCTGTGTCAGTGTGTTCATCCTGTGTCAGTGTGTTCAGCCTGTCAGTGTGTTCGGCCTGTGTCAGTGTGTTCAGCCTGTGTCAGTGTGTTTAGCCTG
Source organism: Halichoeres trimaculatus (assembly GCF_033239565.1). Classification (NCBI taxonomy): domain Eukaryota; kingdom Metazoa; phylum Chordata; class Actinopteri; order Labriformes; family Labridae; genus Halichoeres; species Halichoeres trimaculatus. The sequence goes on along the minus strand of NW_027437197.1, from coordinate 400,731 downwards.
TGTCAGTGTGTTCAGCCTGTGTCAGTGTGTTCAGTCTGTGTCAGTGTGATCAGCCTGTGTCAGTGTGTTCAGCCTGTGTCTGTGTGTTCAGTCTGTCAGTGTGTTCAGCCTGTCAGTGTGATCAGCCTGTGTCAGTGTGTTTAGCCTGTGTCAGTGTGTTCAGCCTGTGTCTGTGTGTTCAGTCTGTGTCAGTGTGTTCAGCCTGTGTCAGTGTGTTCAGCCTGTCAGTGTGTTCGGCCTGTGTCAGTGTGTTCAGTCTGTGTCAGTGTGTTCAGCCTGTGTCAGTGTGTTCGGCCTGTGTCAGTGTGTTCAGCCTGTCAGTGTGTTCGGCCTGTGTCAGTGTGTTCAGTCTGTGTCAGTGTGTTTAGCCTGTCAGTGTGTTCAGCCTGTGTCAGTGTGTTCAGCCTGTGTCAGTGTGTTCAGCCTGTGTCAGTGTGTTCAGCCTGTGTCAGTGTGTTCAGCCTGTCAGTGTGTTCAGCCTGTGTCAGTGTGTTCAGCCTGTCAGTGTGTTCATCCTGTCAGTGTGTTCAGCCTGTGTCAGTGTGTTCAGCCTGTGTCAGTGTGTATAGCCTGTCAGTGTGTTCAGCCTGTCAGTGTGTTCAGCCAGCCTGTGTCAGTGTGTTCAGCCTGTGTCAGTGTGTTCAGCCTGTCAGTGTGTTCAGCCTGTCAGTGTGTTCAGCCTGTCAGTGTGTTCAGCCTGTGTCAGTGTGTTCAGCCTGTCAGTGTGTTCAGCCTGTCAGTGTGTTCAGCCTGCGTCATCTCTCTGGTTTCCTGATGTTCACTCTGAGCTCTGTGCAGTTTGTGAACTGCCTGGGGATGAAACCAACCTGGCAGTTTGGAGATGTGTACGGACTGGACCCGGAGCTGCTCAGCATGGTACCCAGACCTGTGTGTGCGGTGCTGCTTCTCTTCCCTGTCACTGAGAAGGTGCTCGTCTGTTTTCACACACCTCTGTCTCTGTTACCTGTTGTTGTAGCACAGGTGTCTACCTATGAACACACTCACCTTCATGCTGACGCTGATTTCTCCTCTTCCTCTGTCCAGTACGAGGCCTTCAAGCAGGAGGAGGAGGAGAAGCTGAAGAGCGATCCACAGCAGGTTTCCCCTGATGTCTACTTCATCAAGCAAACCATCGGGAACGCCTGTGGGACGATAGGGTTGATCCATGCTGTGGCAAACAACCAGAACCACCTGGACTTTGGTGAGTAGTGAAGGCTGAGCTGATGGTCGCTCCGTGTTCCCCCCTGACCCTCTGCAGACCGTGTTTGTAGATCTGATGCTCTGATGTCTGCTCTCTGCAGAGGCCGACGCTCCGCTGAAGAAGTTCATCCAGCAAACCGTGAAGATGACTCCAGAGGAGCGAGCTGTGTTTCTAGAAAAAGACGAGGTACGAAGGTGATGGGGGATGACGATGGAGGATGAGTGGTTTCCTGTTATCTCTCATTTCGTCCTCGTTAGCAGAAACATTTGACCGTCAGTTTTCTCCGTCTCCTTCTCTCTGTCTCAGAGTATACGTGTCACACATGAGTCCAGTGCACAGGAAGGACAGACTGAGGTTTGTACTGACATTCAGATGATGAAGATGATGATGATGATGATGAGGCATTTGGTGCTGAAAGTGTTTCTCTCTCGTCTGTCTTCAGGCTCCAAGTTTAGACGAGAAAGTGAATCTGCATTTTATAGCTTTTGTGAATGTTGGAGGACATTTATATGAGCTGGGTGAGTAATGTTTACTCTGCTTACTGTGTGAGTGTGTGTGTGTGTGTGTGTGTGTGTGTGTGTGTGTGTGTGTTAGCGTCAGTTTGATGGTGTTTCCATGTCTTTGGTTTCATCCAGACGGCCGTAAACCCTTCCCGATCGTCCACGGGAAGACGTCTGAGGACACCCTCCTGGAGGTAGGTGGTCTCTGAGGAGGACTCAGATCTCTGATTTCCTCTGTGTGTGTGGAAAGCTGAGCTGTGGTGCAGACTTCTCATGATGTGTCGGCTCGTCCCGCAGGATGCCGTCAGGGTCTGTAAGGACTTCATGGCTCGGGACCCTCAGGAGGTCCGTTTCACCATCATTGCCCTCTCCAAAGATTCGTACTGACGACCCAGAGACGATCGGAGGAAGCATGACTGCCAAATATTCTCAAGTGCTGACTTAATTGGAAACGTCTTTTTCTTTCTCCCTGCTTTAGCACGTGATTAGAGGAAACATTAAATGTCAGGGGTCATTGAGGAGCCATGCTGTGTTTGTTCTGTGCTTGTTCTGGTTGGAGGGAATCAGATTTCGCTTCGTGGCTTAAAAAAGAATCGTGTTTAGATCAAAATCTTCCAGCTGGTGGCGCTGAGATGCACTAAGTTTGTTTACACGGCTTCAGTTCAAACACATTTCACCGAGGGACCACGTCTGAGCGCGTGGTGAGAGGACGAGACGGGCTCCATGCTGTTTGATGCAGTAACGAGGTTTAAAACACTCATGGAGGGTCGACGCCTCCTGCTGGAGAGGATCTCTGAAACATGGAGACTGAACATCTGGGTGGAAGGTGCCTACGTTTTGTAATGAGAATCAAATTCTGACAAATAAAATTTACTAAAAATCTCTTCTGTGGATCCTCTTTGTGACACACACCTCATCACCTGTCCAGACTAAACTCAGGATTATAAACTGTTCGGTTTAATGCAAAAATCTGTTGTCAATCTAACTTTAACCATTTTACCTTTTTTTTTTTTGGTACCTGTCCTCCAGCGTAAAATGAAATCTTCTGTCTCTGTTGGGTGTGAAACTCTTCAGTCTCTCGTCTTTGTTTATATCTGATGTAAAACTCATGCCATGTTGGTTAATCTGGTTAATCTAGTTATAGTTACTACTGATGCCTTTCAGTGATCCACTGCTCCATCTCCAGGGGGCGCTAAATCCACAGAACATCACAACATATAATCTTAATATTTATTTTATCACACAACTCTGCTTCCTGATGTTAATTCTTGTGTTGTATCACCTGTTTGTTATATTTTAACCTTCTGTTTTTGACCTTTGACCTTTTCCTGGTTTCAGTGAAACGCTGAAATATTTTCTTTGATCTGTTTTTGTGTTTCCTCTCAGTGAGGTTTTCACTCTTTTCAGTCTGAAACTCTTTAAATTGTCTTGATGAAACGTGCTCCATAATTAAACCTGCTCTAATTAGCAGGTTAAATGTCCTGCAGTACCTCCTCACCCCCGCTGGGTGGCACTGTAGGAGAACTGTTAGTCATCAGCTCCTTGAAGTCTCAGTAGAAACTTGTTGCTGGTCTTGTTGTGGATGTTTTTTCCCCAGGAGGAGGTGACCCACTTCAGGAGAACCAGAGTCCCGTCCCTGTCCGAGTAGCGGGTCAGACCCAAGACCAGACCGGTCCGTCAGGTAGTCCGAGCTCAGGACCCGGAGCTGGAGCGTTCACCTGGAAACCGATCGGATCCCTGTGGGTGGTCTGTGGGTGGTCCTCAGACCTCAGGGCTCGGCTCAGCCCCTCTCATGAGGTCTCAGAGTTAGAGGGAGCTCAGGTGGACTGAGGTGGACTGAGGTGGAGCAGGAAGCTGGCACCGTCTCCACAGAGCCGCAGACCGCAGCACAGGTGTGTCAGTGTGTCTCAGGTAAGCAGGTGATGCGGAGGGAGTGTGGCTGTTACACCTTCAGTGATGAGCCCGGAACAATAGACGGAATCTGGACTCAGAGGGAGGAGCGGACCAGAGTCCTGCTGTCGGTCTGACGGGTTTTTCAGTCTCTGCTGCTTCAACTTTCCCACATTAGCATCTCTGGACCTCTTCCTCTCACATGCTCAGACTCCGCGGGGAGGACTTTGGACTGAATCCGGAGCTGGACCGGGCCGTGGCTCAGTGTGATGGAGTGGCGTGAGCAGTCAGCTGTCAGCTGTGAGGACGCCTTCAGTGAGGCGCAGAGGTGGATCGAGGTGAGTCACACTCTCCTGCTCTCTCTGGTTTCAGCTGCTCAGGGGTCCGGGTCCAGACTGGACCGAGACTTCACAGAAAGATTGAAAAGTTTTGATTTAGAGACCAGGAAGTGTTTGTTTCTGTGATCCTCAGGCTCAGATCAGGCTCAGATCAGTCTGACTGTCTCTCTCATACTTTCTGTCTCTTTGGGTCGGACCTGCTCTGAAGCTTCAGACAATCAGCTGAGTTAAAGTTTGTTACTGTCTGAAAACATGGAGTTCAGATCAGTGAGCAGCTGATCTGCTCTGTTGTAGCTCTAGTATCAAATGTTTGGATGTTGAGCTGAGTTGTCAGATGTCAGAGGAAAACCTGGAGGAGCAGATTTCTGTAAACTTGATGAAAAAGTTGAACTTTTATGATCTCTGAGGGTAAAACTCGCTGCCAGCCTCAGAAAACTCTACACTCCCTCCGTGTTTCCTTAATGTCAGATTATGTAAAGTTTCCATCCAGATACACACACACACACACACACACACACACACACACACACACACACACACTCTTCCTCTCCCAGCAGTGAAATGTGGACCCGTCCCCAGCAGGGGGGCTCTGAGCTGTGTGTTGTTCTGGTTCTGTGAGGCCGGGCTCTGGGCCGTGTGTTGTTCTGGTTCTGTGAGGCCAGGTTCTGGGCCGTGTGTTGTTCTGGTTCTGTGAAGCCGGGCTCTGGATGCCTGTGACGTGACATCAGTGTGTCTGCACTCACACACTGGCCCTTTGTGGGCTGCACCTCGTGGGCTGCAGAGGGGGATTAAGGGGGAGAGGAGGCTGGAGGTAAAGGTATGGGGCTGATGGATTAGTTTATGACCTGTTGGGTGGGGGGGTGGGGGGTGAGGAGGTCTGGCGTGGGGGGCGGGGCCAGCACCCTTCAAACAGAGCTCTCTGTGCTGATTGGACTCTGCTCCTGGGGTTAACGAGCTGCTTCCTGACGCACTGAACACTCATGTGTGCTCGCTGAGGTTGGAGGAGCTGTAAAAGCGAAATGGTCTGCAGCCCGTCACATGGACGCATTCCTGCGTGAGCTGCCATGGCGGGGAGCACGGTGGCTGGGAGCTGGCAGCGGTGGACACAGGGCGCCGCGTCCTGCACCCACAGGCCGCTGAATAATGAGCTCCTTGTTAACGAACAGAGGGCTGTGAGTGTGACTGTCAGGAACAAGTGTCTGTGTTTCTGCGGCCCAGAGGTCAGAGGTCACGCATACGAGCGCCTGGAAACACAAACACAGCCCGCTGGGAGCATTCAGGCCGCTCTCTGAGCCCTGCAGCCCGTCTCTGGGCGTTCCTGCTTCCTCTAATGGTGTCAGACATAATGTGGGTAATTATGAGGAGAAACCACAGGCTACCTGTGCCAGCAGCGCCACGCCAGGCTCCCTGGACCAGGACCAGTTCAGAGCCTGCTCAGAGGAATGTGTCCCAGAGAGCTTCAAACAGGTTTTAGGTAAAGTTTCACTGCAGCATTGATCTGCTCTGAGGTCATGAAGCAACAAAGGGTTTAATCTGTAATCTCTATCAGATTTCAGCTCTTTGATTCTGACCCACAGTTTCTGTTCGCTGCTTCAAAGAGTCAGAGCTCAGCCTCCAGTCAGAGGGAGCACATTCCTCTGGAGGTGTTAGACTCTGGATCAGATCCATGAAACTCTGGACCAGTTTCAGGACTCCTCAGAGGCTGCTGTTTGGGTCACAGGAGCATGAACAGGTGTTTACATCTTCACATCAGCTGATCGCTGTTTTCAGGTGGATTTCAGAGCTGGTCCGGATCAAACCTGTCTCTGGGGTCTTGGATCCTGGGAACAAAGAGGGGTCTGGTCTTGGTCTGGTGTTGGTCTGGTCTTAGTCTGGTGTTGGAGGACATGTTTGTGTTCCTGTTTAATGAGCTGAGTCTTTAAAACGCTCCCGAGCTGTTTGTTGGCCTGGTTCCTCATGAATCGCTCTCTGTGACCTGCTGTGGTCCCGCCTTGTTTTCCAGACCCGGCTCTGACTGACTGGACCCATCATTAGTCCCCTCTCTGGGTCTCTGAGGCTCTGGGTCTCTGTCTGCCCCGCGTCACAGTGATTAGAAAGTAGGTCGATGCGTTCAGATGAGCAGAGACTCAGGAAGCTGCTCACGCACAGACGTGTCAGAGAGAAGCTCTGAGCCTCAGCCCGGGTCCAGCCTCAGCCCGGGTCCAGCCTCAGCCTGGGTCCAGCCTCAGCCCGGGTCCAGCCTCAGCCAGGGTCCAGCCTCAGCCAGGGTCCAGCCTCAGCCAGGGTCCAGCCTCAGCCCGGGTCCAGCCTCAGCCCGGGTCCAGTCTCTCCGTCACAGCCCTGAATGTTTCTGGAAACATCTGAATTATGTCCCACTGACCTCTGATGACCCCGTCCTGAGCTGGAGGAACAAAGCATGATGGGAACAATTTGGGGGGTGTCAGTGCTCTGCATGAATCAACAATCACTGTGGTCTGCACGCCACGCTGCACTGATCATTGATGTATCAACACATGTCTATGAACACATGTCTATGAACACATGTCTATCAACACATGTCTATCAACACATGTTAATGAACACATGTTAATGAACACATGTTAATGAACACATGTTAATAAACACATGTATGAACCCTTAAAGCTGCAGTTTACCCAGAAACCCTCTCTTCATGGAGAGTCATTCACACAGAGCAGAATCAGGAGCTGAGAGTGAGAGGATTAATATCCCATCATAAACGCTCCGTCCTCGCCGTAGAGACGCCGTAGAGACGCCGTCATGTGACCGCTCCACACGCTCAGCAGCACATTCTTGAGGGAGCGCGGCTCCAACAGGAAGGAGAGCTGTTTGAGAAAATCTCTGCCCTCCCTCCGTCTCTCTGCCGCTGCAGATTAAACTTTTTATCCCACATGGCAGGTTCACCAGGGGAGGAGGAGGAGGAGGAGGAGGAGGAGGAGGAGGAGGAGGAGGAGGAGGAGGAGGAGAAGGGGAGGGGAGAAGGAGGAGGAGGGGAGGAGGAGGAGGAGGAGGAGGAGGAGGAGGAGGAGGAGGAGGAGGGGAGGAGGAGGAGGAGGAGGAGGAGGAGGAGGAGGAGGAGGAGAAGGGGAGGGGAGAAGGGAAGGGGGTCACAGGTGCCAGGATCTGAGGGGAGCTGAGACCTCTAATGATGACCATGAAGAGGAGAAAGTATTTTTTATCTTAATGAGTCTGTTCAGCTCGTCAGGGTGAGCTCACCTGTCAGAGCGAAACAGAAAACACACCTGAGGAGTGTGTGTGTGTGTGTGTGTGTGTGTGTGTGTGTGTGTGTGTGTGTGTGTGTGTGTGTGTATGTGTGTGTGTGTGTGTGTGTGTGTGTGTGTAAGCATGCTGTTTACAGATACACGCTAACTCAGAACAGCAGGGGTCAGGATTTCATTTGCCAACTGCTGCAGCATCGACTGATCACACACTCTGTACGGTCTGTCAGCTGTGTGTGTGTGTGTGTGTGTGTGTGTGTGTGTGTGTGTGTGTGTGTGTGTGTGTGTGTGTGTGTTGACGTCTAGTTTTTATCAATGAAAGATTTAATTTTTGTCCATGAAGAAAAAAAAAAAACAGTCTGATCACATTTGATGAACACTTTGATCCTCTCTCTGATTGGTTGGGACGTTGATTTGTTGTGTGAGGAGTGTGTGTGTGTGTGTGTGTGTGTGTGTGTGTGTGTGTGTGTGTGGGTGTGTGTGTGATGTTATTTGAGGACACAGTCGGCTCAGGTTTCTCTGGGTGTGTCCTGAGCTCTGTCTCTGTTTAAAAGTAATAATGGTGTCCTCTCTGTGTCTGTCAGCCCGCCTGATGGTTCAGGTCCTGGTTCTGGTTCTGGTTCTGGTTGGTCTCCTGTGAGCAGTGGTGTCAGTCAGAGCAGAGTGATGAAGGTTTCCTCTGAAACAAAAAGCCCAAAGCTCTGAATCCTCTGATCAGTTTAGTGTGGAGACCTGTTAGACCCGTTCAGTGTGCTCATCAGGTCTCAGCTTACTGTACACACACACACACACACACACACACACACACACACACACACACACACACACACACACACACACACACACACACACACACACACACACACACGCACACACACACACTCAGCACATGCTCGCTCAGTGTGTGTGTGTGTAGGTTAAACCCTTCTCTCTGCAGACCACAGATCAAACAGGAGCTGAGGACAGAGACGCTGTGTGATCACTCTGAAACTGTAGCTTAGCATGTAGCATGTAGCATGTAGCATTCTGCGCTAACAGTGAAGTATCATCCTCAGTAAACACATCAGCTGTTAGTGTCAGGAAAGCAGACAGAAACTGATGAAGAACAACTTCCAGAAACATTTTAAGATCAATTAATTTATTAATAAATTAATTAATTAATTAATCAATTAATTAATTAATTAAAAATACAAACTCTGTACTGAGCTACAGCCCACGCTGCTTCTCAGAGTGAATCGATCAGAAAGAGGAGAGAAACTCTGCTGACTTGCTTTAACTGTAAACCCTGAGCTCTGTGTGTGTGTGTGTGTGTGTGTGTGTGTGTGTGTGTGTGTGTGTGTGTGTGTGTGTGTGTGTGTGTGTGTGTGTGTGTGTGTGTGTGTGTGTGTGTGTGTGTGTGTGTGTGTGTGTAAAGCAGCCAGCTCCTGATTGGTGGAGGAGCTGGTGGTGAAAACAAACAGAGCAGGAAGCTGAAGGAGCGGTCGCTGAATAAATGTGAAATTCCTGACAGACGAGCTTATATCTGTGTGTGCGTGTGTGTGTGTGTGTGTGTGTGTGTGTGTGTGTGTGTGTGGCTGCAGAGCTGCTTTGAGATCATGGGAAAGGCATGAAGCCCTCACACTCTCTGTGTTGCTCCTTGTCTCCAGGAGCCGCCTGTGAGGCTCAGGTCTAACAGGGTCTAACAGGGTCTAACAGGGTCTAACAGGGTCCATGTTCCCCGACACGCTCAGCTCTGGAGAGAAAGTCTGAGGGTCTGGAGGACTCCTGGGGACCACCTGAAGGACTGGACTGTGTCCTGCAGTCAGCGTATGAGCGGAGGAGGAAATACCTCTGACTTCCTCTGCTACTGTTCTCCACATCCTACCTTTCTTCTGCAGCCTCCCCACCCAGCACACAAACAGCAGCCCTCCTCCTCTTCCTCCTCCTCCTGCTCCTCCTCCTCCTCTTCCTCCTGCTCCTCCTCCTGCTCCTCCTTCTCCTGCTCCTCCTCCTCCTCTTCCTCCTGCTCCTCCTCTTCCTCCTCCTCCTGCTCCTCCTCCTCCTCTTCCTCCTGCTCCTCCTCCTGCTCCTCCTTCTCCTGCTCCTCCTCCTCCTCTTCCTCCTGCTCCTCCTCCTCCTCCTCCTCCTCGTCCAGCCGCTCTCACTGTGTCTGTTTCCTCTCTCCAGGCTGTGACCAAGAAGAAGTTTGGGAGCAACGACTTCCGCTCGGCGCTGGAGAACGGCGTGCTGTTGTGTGAGTAAGTACGAGTCTTTTTCCCAGCAGCCCTTTCTCTTTCAGGCGGGTCCTGTGGATCTGGGCTCCAGGTCCCAGTAAGAGTCCCTGACAGTTCCCAGGCGGACCCCCTGCTGGGTCTCTGTTTGTTTGTGGCCACATAAAGTGAGCCAGTGTTCCCCACACAATGGAGGCTGTTATCTGTCATTTTAGAGTTTACAGCGTCAGATCTGCCCTCTGCGGCGTGTGTGTGTGTGTGTGTGTGTGTGTGTGTGTGTGTGTGTGTGTGTGTGTGTGTGTGTGTGTGTGTGTGTGTGTGTGTGTGTGTGTGTGTGTGTGTGTGTGTGTGTGTGAGCTATTTCAGGAGGAGCTGTTTACTGAGTGTGTGACAGATGTTAGGGCTCTGTGGACGGCGTGGAGCCGCCCTGGCTCTGATTGGAGCTGAGCTTGTGAATGAGGAGCTCCTCTCTGAGGAGGAGGAGGAGGAGGAGGAGGAGGAGGAGGAGGAGGAGGAGGAGGAGGAGGAGGAGGAGGAGCAGACTGGACTGCTTCAAAGTTCTGAAGAGTAAATTTATCTGCTTTCATTCAGCAGCTGTGGTTTCTGTCAGACCCAGGATGTGTGTGTGAGCTTAGCATCACGTCTGTGTGTGTGTGTGTGTGGATGCTCTGTGGACACACACACACACACACACTGATGTGATTTGCAGGAATCAGCAGGAAGCTGTAATTACAAACAGCTCCTTCAGAGTCGTCCGGTCCTCTGCTGCTTGGAGTGAAGGTTCTGCTGATGCGGGCCTGACGCCGCCGTTCGCCGTTTGCCGCCGTTTGCCGTTTGCCGTTTGCCGTTTGCTCTCTGTCTGTGTTTTGTCAGAGTGAGGAAGAGGAAGATGCTTTCACTGAGGAGGAAGCCTCCTGCTCCTGATTGTGTGGCAGTTATCTGAGCGGAGGTTTGTTTAGTCCGGGTCCTGATCAGGATCATATCCTCTCTCCTCTGGCTCAGTGTTATCTGTTGGAGGCAGCACAGCTCGCTATTGTCTCAGCACTTAATGACTAACTCACACACAAATACCTTCTGCATTCCTGCCTAACTACTATTATCTTAACACACACTCACACACTCACACACTCACACACTCACACACTCACACACTCACACACTCACACACTCACACACTCACACACTCACACAGCTCCAGTGTGTGGTGAGAGCAGAAGATAAACAAACACTCAGCGTATCATCTGATCCTGCAGGCTGAAGATCAGCTCTTTTATGGCTCTGTGACGTATTTGTACTTTAATCTGTACAGATTTTACTCTGACGCCCAACGACCAATCAGAGCTGAGACCCTGCTCGATCTGCTCGATCTGCTCGCTCTGCTCGCTCTGCTTGATCTGCACACGTTGGTGCTTCAGGAAAAACATCCACAGAGTCTGAGACGTTAGAGCAGCCAGCTGAGGTGTAGTGTGTGTTGTGAGGTGTAGTGTGTTTTAAGGTGGTCTGGGCCCTGCAGACCGATCAGTCCACATCCTGATCGTCCTCTCTGGTTTCAGCTCCTTCCAGCTGCGGCGACACGCTCAGATCTGTTTCCTCACTTCCTGTTATGTGAGGATTTGTACAGTGTGTTGTGTTTGTTGCTCACTTGTTTATTAACTATCTCACCTTGACTTGTGATGACTGATCTGACCTTTGACCTCTACAGAGCCCCTGCTGTTGGTCTGATCAGAGGAGCTTCAGGATTTTTTTCCTTTGCGATGTTTTGAGTTTATGTCCTGAATCTTGACCCTTGACGTGTGTTTGAGGACCCGTGTTTGAGGACTCTGTGACCTGGTCTCCTCCTGACGCTCCCTCTCTGTGTTTTCTGTCCTCAGTCTGATCAACAGGATCAAACCTGGCGTCATCAGGAAGATCAACCGTCTGCCCACGCCCATCGCTGGTCTGGTAAGTCCTCCTGGTTTCTGTACCTGGATCGTGGGTCTCTGTCTCCTCCTCTCTTTGTTGTTTCCTCTGTGTTGTTCAGATCGAGCAGCGGCGTGGAGCTGACTGCTGACAGCTCCACGCCGCTGATGGGAGCGAGGTGTCTGCCTCGGCGACCTGTCGCTCCTCGTCTCCATCCAGGCAGACGAGCGGCGTGATGGCAGCGCTGCTGAAAGGTCAACGGACACGTCTGAGTGCGCTCTGAGTGCGATGTCTGCGCTCAGGCTGCGTTTAATCAGACGTTTGAGACAAACGTTTTAGGAGGAGTGTGTGTGTGTGTGTGTGTGTGTGTGTGTGTGTGTGTGTGTGTGTGTGTGTGTGTGTGTGTGTGTCAGGACGCCGCAGCGCTCCGTCTGCAGAGGAACCGGTCATTGGGTCCTCCCTCTGTCATCAGCTCCTCGTGCACCTCCTCAGATCTCTGTGAATGTTTGAGGAGTGTCTGCACACAGAGTCTCCTGAAGTACAGGGCTGGACCCAGACCTGAAACCACCCCTCAGAGCCTGCTGGAGTGGGAGTAATTGAGTCCAGCTGTGGGGGAATTAGAGAGAACCCTGACCCTGGACCAGGTCCAGGTCTGTGGGCTGAGGGGGGGTGTTGGGCAGCTGGGTGAGGAGCCGGGTTAGAGACCAGCAGAGCGGCTTCAGGGCCGTGGACTCGGTCCCAGCGACCTGTGTGATGACATAAAGCAGATACGCTCAGTCTGATTGGACCACTGGGTCTGAGCACCTCCTCCCTCCTCCAGGAGCAGCGCTGAGGTCTCCCTGAGGTTTGACTCCAACCTGAACCAGCTGATCATAAACACACCTGGAAGTGTGTGTGTGTGTGTGTGTGTGTGTGTTTGCTCATGTTTCTGGAGGTTTTCTCTTTAAGACCTGCCAATCTGTGACATCACAAGTTGAGTAGTGATGGTAATCCCTGCTCCTGCTCCTCAGAGCTCCTCCTCAGAGCTCCTCCTGGACCTCCTCCTGGACCTGCCGTAGGACGTGCAGATCTCCTGGTCTCCTGTTCTCTACCTGGCGGTCCCCGCAGGGATCTAAATGTTCTTGGATCGTTAAAGTCGATAAACTCCTCACGCTGACTCAGAGCGAGTGTTTCCATCGTTACGCTGCGAGCGGCTGTTTTGGTTTTACTGTGTGAAAAACTGGAGCTCTTAAACGGTTCCAGGCTCGGCTCGGAGCCGTGACGGGCTCGGGCGGAGGGAGAGCCAGCCAACGGAAACCTCTCTGGTTTCTGTGGAATATTTAGCAACACTGGCTCCAGACCCGGACCGTTCTCTGGCTTCACGTGTTGTTCCCGTGTCAGCAGACTGCTGCGGGTTTGGGTCACGGTGCCCCGCTCCGGGCCCGGTTCTGTTCTTACAGGGGCTTGGCAGGACCGTGATGGTTTGTGTTAAGGAGCAGTTACATGAACCCAGTGGGCTGGGTCCAGAGGGACCGGGTCAGGGGTGAGTCTTCTGGCCTCTACCCACCGTAAACACGCTGTAATGACACGGAGCTGGATGCAGCACACACCAACCCTCAGCAGGAGCAGGGAGGAGCAGGGAGGAGCTGGGGGGAGCAGGGAGGAGCAGGGAGGAGCTGGGAGGAGCTGGGGGGAGATAAACAGAGCGATTAGGAGGCCTCAGGGTGTCTCTGCTCCCCCACGTGTCACATGTTGTGTTTCTGTGTTTGGGGCTGGTCCTGGGACTGGATCAGACCCTGGGAGCAGACCTCACACTCAGGAAACACAGCCTGGGGTCAGCTGAGGGGAGCCACAGCGAGCCGGTCTACGGCACAGAACAGAGACCACATCAGGACCACAGGAGACCAAACCAGACTCACCCAGAGTCCAGTCTGTCTGTGTGAAGCTCCTGAACCAGGGGCTCTGGTCTGGATGAGAGGATTAGAGGCTGCATGACGGGTTCAGCATATTTAGTGGGATTATGAGCAGGCACACGTCAGAGGAACATTCCTCCAGCTTCATTATCTCTGCCCGCTGTGAGGCTGACCGCGGGGGTCTGACGTCAGGGTCCGGGTCAGGGTGAAGGTCTGATCCAGGAGGGACAGACTGAGGCCTGGATGTAGTCCAGCTCTGACCCTCAGCAGGGATCGTTCAGCCTGTTTCAGTCTCTCTGTGTCTCTCTGTTTCTGTTCGTTTAGCAAAGAAACTCCAACACGCCGTATAAAAACAGCTGTTTTATATCAGAGGCCCCGCCCCCTCTTGTTTTTGATTGGTCTATTGAGTAGTGACATTGACGTGGGCGCTGGTTTTCCAAAGCCTAACTTTTTGTCTTTACTCAGTGAGTAGGGGAGGATGGGGAGGGCCAGGCGCTGCTCGCTCAGAAAACTGTCGTAGATATTTTTAACATGCACTTCTATGGGGAGTGACTCACTGTTGGAGCCAGCCTCTAGTGGCCAATCCAGGAACTGCAGCACAGCCTGCTGAGTCACAAAATGAGGAACATGAGTATCAGCTGCTGAGTTATTTTGGCTCCTGGCTCAGAGTTCCTGTGTGTCAGCGTCAGGTCTGTAGCTGGTGACTGAACGAGCTGAACATGTTGATTTACTGCTTCATAAACGTCCTGTCAGAGAAAAATGTCCCCGTGAGCCGTGAGCGGGGATCACAGCGTGAATCATCGATGGCTCCCCGTGTCAAACGCCCTGATCCTGTTAGCGAGCAGCTGATTCTCAGGAGGAGCCTCAGCGCCTGGAAACACAGCAGCTGTAATCCTCAGGCTGTAGGGGCCTCGCTGACCTGAAGGGCCAATCAGTGATGTTATGGGACATGCTGGTCTGTTAGCGAGGACTCCTGCTCAGAGAGGTCAGGCCTGTGCTTCCACTCGCTAATAAGCACGTTTCTTAAATATAGCAGCAGTAACCCGTCATTACCGCGGCCCACGGTGAAACCATGTGACGCTGAGCCGTCCCCACGGGAAGAGCAGCACTGCAAACAAGGCCTGTGGGATTAGACCAACCCCGGGAAGGAATGGTGTTTGTGTGGTTAGAGATCTGTTCAGCATGTATGACATCCGCGTCTGTGTGTGTGTGTGTGTGTGAGTGTGTGTGTATTTATAGAGCTGAGTGTGTGTTTGAGTGAGCTGTTAAAACTCTGTGAGTGAATCATCACAAACGCTGCAGATAAAGAGCAACCACAGACAGATCAACTGTTCCCTGTTTCTGCAAACGCCTCAGGGAGAGAAACGTTTGACTGTTCCTGTCACCAACAGACGTTTCAGAGTCTCAGTGTCTCAGTGTCTCAGTGTCTCAGTGTCTCAGTGTCTCAGTGTCTCAGTGTTTCAGTGTCTCAGTGTTTCAGTGTCTCAGTGTCTCAGTGTCTCAGTGTTTCAGTGTCTCAGTGTTTCAGTGTCTCAGTGTCTCAGTGTCTCAGTGTTTCAGTGTCTCAGTGTCTCAGTGTCTCAGTGTCTCAGTGTCTCAGTGTTTCAGAGTCTCAGTGTCTCAGTGTCTCAGTGTTTCAGTGTTTCAGTGTCTCAGTGTCTCAGTGTTTCAGTGTTTCAGTGTTTCAGTGTCTCAGTGTCTCAGTGTCTCAGTGTCTCAGTGTCTCACTGTCTCAGTGTCTCAGTGTTTCAGTGTTTCAGTGTTTCAGTGTCTCAGTGTCTCAGTGTCTCAGTGTTTCAGTGTCTCAGTGTTTCAGTGTTTCAGTTCTCTCAGTGTTTCAGTGTCTCAGTGTCTCAGTGTTTCAGTGTCTCAGAGTCTCAGTGTTTCAGTGTTTCAGTGTCTCAGAGTCTCAGTGTTTCAGTGTTTCAGTGTTTCAGTGTTTCAGTGTCTCAGTGTCTCAGTGTCTCAGTGTTTCAGTGTCTCAGTGTCTCAGTGTCTCAGTGTTTCAGTGTCTCAGTGTCTTAGTGTCTCAGTGTCTCAGTGTTTCAGTGTCTCAGTGTCTCAGTGTCTCAGTGTTTCAGTGTCTCAGTGTCTCAGTGTCTCAGTGTTTCAGTGTCTCAGTGTCTCAGTGTCTCAGTGTCTCAGTGTTTCAGTGTTTCAGTGTTTCAGAGTCTCAGTGTCTCAGTGTTTCAGAGTCTCAGTGTCTCAGTGTTTCAGAGTCTCAGTGTCTCAGTGTCTCAGTGTCTCAGTGTCTCAGTGTTTCAGTGTCTCAGTGTTTCAGTGTCTCAGTGTTTCAGTGTCTCAGTGTCTCAGTGTCTCAGTGTCTCAGTGTTTCTTAGCAACAGCTCGTTTCCTAAATACCAAACTGAGCAGAGTGATCTCTCCACCTGAACATTTCTCAGGTTTTCTCCAGAGACGGGCTGGGCAGGGAGGGAGGGGACGGTTTCAGGGTGTGAAAGAGGAAGGATGCAGCAGTGTGTGTGTGTGTGTGTGTGTTTGTATGAGAGTGATTGTGTGTGTAGGAGTGTGTTTGAGAGTGTGTAAGTGTGTGTTTTCCACTGGCATGGCCGGTTGGGTGGGACTCTGAGCTCTGATGTCATTCTTCCTGGTTTTGTCTCCACCCTGGCTCCGCCCACAGGTGGCTCTGCCGCTGTCAGTCAGCTGCTGTCACGCAGCCGCTCCCCCTGCATGTGTGTGTGTGTTTATGGGTGTGTGTGTGTGTGCTGTGTGCCCGGGGACGCTTCTTATTTGCTGCACACACGCTCCTCCTCCCTCCTCCTCCTGTGCGCTCCTCTCTGCTGATATGAACTTTGGAAGCTGTGAGTTGTCGGCCGTGTCCCTGCCAGCGAGTTCTCCACCGCCTGCTCCTCTGGAGGTGCTCGCCCTCATCCCTGCTTTGTTCTCTTTCCAGGACAACCTCAACGTCTTCCTCAAGGCCTGCGGGAAGCTGGGACTGAAGGAGGCGCAGCTCTTTCACCCCGGAGACCTCCAGGACTTATCCTCCAGAGTCACCGTCAAGTGAGTCCAGATCCTTAAAGGTTTCCTGACAGAGAGCTGCTGCTAAACCAGGACAGAGCAGTGTGCTTATTCCCCAGCTTCACTTTCTGCTTACACACACACACACACACACACTGCTGTAACTGTCACTGCTCAGTGTGTGTGTGTGTCTGTGTGTGTGTGTGTGTGTGTGTGTGTGTGTGTGTGTGTGGGTGTGTGTGAGCACATGCCGCCTCATGTGAGCGACCGTTCAGGCTGAAGTTTAAAAAGGTCAGAGCTATTTCCAGTCTGCTCCTGGTCCTGTTGGTAAACACCTGTTTCAGGCTGAGCTCACACCAACGTCTCAGAGAAACACAGAGAGGAGACGCACGCAGCGGGAGTTTGATCTGTGGCCTGTTACACCGAGCAGCTCACGCCCTCACACACCATCCCCTGGTTCTGTGATGGAGGCGTTCAGCCGCTCCAGTAGGAGCTGACGTTCACAGACAGAGCCAGAGGGTTTATGGTCTCTTCCTCAGCGTGTGGCTCAGTCTGCTGCGTGCCAGGTCGGGATGAATGTGGAACAACCTGTTCAGAGGTGACACAGGTGTGTCTCCAGCAGTGAGCCAGGTGAGGCAGAGCTCAGGCCACAGTCCATCCTCCGTCAGACGCTCTGTGTCGGCCCCACTCTGCTGAGCAGGCACAAAAAAAGTGCTTCAGCAGCAAAACCTGCACCGAGAGATGGAGGGACCAGATAGAGGCCTGAAACCACCTCTTAGGAGGACTGAGGAGGACTGAGGAGGACTGAGGAGGCAGAACAATGAGGGAGGAGGAGGGAGCTGCTCCCTGTGTGGGTCTGTGCAGTAATTAAAGATCTGTCTGATGTTTCCACAACTTCCTGAAACATTTTCCCATGATCCTCAGAGACTGCCTCTGTCACTGCACAGAGAGCAGACAATGGATCAGAAAAACCACAGCCAACACAGAGTCGCTCCTCCCAGAGTCGCTGCTCCCAGAGTCAGCGCTGCTCCCAGAGTCGCTGCTCCCAGAGTCGCTGCTCCCAGAGTCGCTGTTCCCAGAGTCGCTGCTCCCAGAGTCGCTGCTCCCAGAGTCACAGCTCCCAGAGTCGCTGCTCCCAGAGTCGCTGCTCCCAGAGTCGCTGCTCCCAGAGTCGCTGCTCCCAGAGTCGCTGCTCCCAGAGTCACAGCTCCCAGAGTCGCTGCTCCCAGAGTCAGCACTGCTCCCAGAGTCAGTGCTGCTCCCAGAGTCGCTGCTCCCAGAGTCGCTGCTCCCAGAGTCGCTGCTCCCAGAGTCACAGCTCCCAGAGTCGCTGCTCCCAGAGTCGCTGCTCCCAGAGTCGCTGCTCCCAGAGTCGCTGCTCACAGAGTCAGCGCTCACAGAGTCAGCTGTCACAGAGTCAGCTGTCGCAGAGTCAGCGCTCACAGAGTCAGCTGTCACAGAGTCAGCTGTCACAGAGTCAGCGCTCACAGAGTCAGCTGTCACAGAGTCAGCTGTCACAGAGTCAGCGCTCACAGAGTCAGCGCTCACAGAGTCAGCTGTCACAGAGTCAGCTGTCACAGAGTTGATCACAGAAGTACTTACAAAGTCGCTCAGTGAGTCAGCGCTCAAAGACTCTCCAACAGAGTTGCTGCTCACAGAGTCGCTGCTTTATGAGTCAGTAGTTCCAGAGTCGATCACAGAGGAACTTACAGAGTCACTTAATGAGTCAGTGCTCACAGGGCCCCTAATAGAGTCGCTGCTCCCAGAGTCAGCACTCACAGAGTCATCGTCACAGAGAAACTAACAAAATCACTTAGTGAGTCGCTGCTCAAAGAGTCGATGCTCCCAGAGTTGCTGCTCTCAGAGTCAGCTGTCACAGAGTCAGCGCTCACAGAGTCAGCTGTCACAGAGTCAGCGCTCACAGAGTTGATCACAGGGTATTTTCAAAGTCACTTAGTGAGATGGTGCCCAAAGACTTCCCCACAGAGTTGTTGCGCACACAAAGTTGGCGCTCAGAGATTCTGTGCTTACAGAGTCGCTCATAGAGTCGGTGCTTTATGAGTCGGTAGTTCCAGAGTCGATCACAGAGGAACTTAATGAGTCAGTGCTCACAGGGCCCCTCACAGATTTGGCACTCACAGATTCTGTGCTTCAGGAGTCGATGCTCACAGAGTCGCTGCTCACAGAGTCGCTGCTCACAGAGTCGCTGCTCACAGAGTCGCTGCTCACAGAGTCGCTGCTCACAGAGTCGCCCACAGAGTCTCTCAAAGAGTCGTGCTCATAAAGTCGTGCTCATAGAGTCGTGCTCATAGAGTCATTGTCACAGAGTCGCCCACAGAGTCTCTCACAGAGTCGCCCACAGAGTAGATGCCCACAGAGTCGCCCACAGAGTCGCTGCTCATAGAGTTGTATAATGAGCTGTAACATTGAGTCATAATAAAGAAACGTGTGGATCAGGACACACCCTCCCTCCTCGGCTCACCCCCCCCTGGACGCCAAGCGACTGATTCAGCGTCATAAACAGAGATTATATTTTTATGGTCCATGTGCCCTTTGTCTTATCAGACACTTCCCTTCTTACATAACTCACATAACCGTTTCCCATCATGCTCTGCTGGAGGGCGTGACTTTCTGAATGATGTTCACGCTGCACAGATCACAGAAATCAGAAATCCAGAGGGTGTGTGTGTGTGTGTGTGTGTGTGTGTGTGTGTGTGTGTGTGTGTGTGTATAAAAGTTTCTCCTGAGGAGACTGGGAGCTGATCCTGGATTTAAACCTGCTCCTGCTCCGTCAGGGAGGTGCTGTGACCTCCCTCTGACGTGCAGGGAGCAGGTTGTGTGTGTGCTCTCCTCGTTGTGAGGAGGGAAAGTAGCTCGTCGTCCTGCAGAGCGGGCCACACCTCATGCAAAGACAGAGATAGCAGATCCATGGTCCAGCTCAGGAGGATAATCCCACGGTTTCATTTCAGAGTGTGTTATCAGAGGCTAGGCAAATCACACACACACACACACACACACACACACACACACACACACACACACACACACACAAAGTTGTGTGTATCAGCTGTCTGTGCCTCTGGTCTGACAGGTGCTGGGCTCAGAGTCCTGGTCTCTGTCTCAGGGAGCTGGTCCTGTGTGTGTTTGCTCTCAGACAGGAAGTGGCCGTTAGCGTGACGGACCATCATTTCATTATCACACTCTGAGTCCCTCTGAGCTCACCTGGGTCAGACCTTTGACCCGGGTCGGTTCCTGCAGCACAGCCTGCAGAGAGACCTTTGGGAGACGTCAGGAGGATCAGATCTGATCCATCAAACCTCTGAGACTCCAGAAACATCAGAAATAACTGAGTCAGAGACGTCAGGGTGAAGGTCTCGGTCCATAAACTCATCCTGAGCAAAGAAAAGGATTAAGACAAAGATCTGTGTCACGCTGAAACGTTATCACTGATAGTGTCCCTCTCAGAGTCTGGATCCAGAGTCTGGATCAGGGTTCCTGTAAGGCTCAGCTGTTGCTCAGAGTTTATCCATCCAGCTTGAAAATCCTTTGTGAGTTTCTGTGGCTTGTTTGGGTCAAACAGGTTCAGTCTTTGACAACTCGTCCTCTCTCCTCAAAGAGGAAAACAACCCGTTGACTCGTTAAATGACTCGTTAAATGACTCGTTAAATGACTCGTTAAATGACTCGTTAAAGGAGCGTCAGACGTGTCAGGAAACAGGAAGTCAGAGACTGACGGAGGAACTGAGCAACACCTCAGTGAGGAATGCTGAGACTCTCACGTTAGAGGTTTGAGCTTTAACGACAGGAGACAGAGAGCTGGTCTGTCTGCAGGTATGAGGCTGACACACACACACACACACACACACACACACACACACACACACACACACACACACACACACACACACACACACACACACACACACACAGAGTCTCAGAGCTGAGGATGAATCCCTGAACAGCCGTGCCCTTTGACCCCTGACCCTCTGTTTGGACACTCAGACACATGAGGCCCAGTCCGGATCAGACCCTCAGCTCCACACATAAAGACAGAGTCTGGACCAGCACGGTTCCTCTCATTGACTCTAAATGTCAGCAGACTAGTCCGGACTCCTCTGGATCCACCCTGAAGGATCCGTGTGTCTCAGAGCGGCTCGGGATGGACGAGTCAAAGGTTGGAAACAGACGCGTGGAGCGGAGGACGTGCTGGTTTCAGACGTTAGATGGACCAGAGGAAGTCTCAGGATCTTACTGAGTTGGTTTGAGCGTGTAGACCATACCCCGTTAATCCAGTACAGCAGGGCCGTCCTATGAAGGCTGAAAAGATGTTTCCTTAAATATCACTTCTCCATGTTTCACAGTCTGTTTCTGAGCCAGCCCCTGGTGGACACTGAGGGAACTGCAGGTTTCTGCTTTGGCTTCATTTGCTGGCAGCTCATTGGTCCAGTCCGTATTTGTGGGTTTAGTACACGGTTTAGCAGCAGTCCCAGCATGCTTTGGCCTTGAAGGTTTATAAATTTAATCAGAGTCATTAATCTGTCGTAAACGGTTAAAACCAAACGCCCTCGTGAGGCTGTGAGGAGCTTCATCCAGCTCTCTGTGTGTCCTCCATCAGGTTTCTCTCTCCGTCAGCTCAGACCGTTTCCAACAGGAAACTCTTACAGGTCAGTCTCTGACAGAAACCTGGTCCAGGGTTGATGGAGACGGGTTTCTGGACTGAGGTCTTCCTGTCATGCTGAGCTGTTCCTGTCGCCTCTTTGATTCACAGAAATCATTTAAAGGTTCAAACTGCTGAGAGCGTTTTAACACGGCGCCCTCTCTTTTGATGAATCGCATCGTTTTATGACTTTTTCATTTCCTGGACTCAGAGTCTGGCTCTGAACACCCCCCGCTGAGATGAGTCCAAAGTCTCAGAGCTGGCCCCGTCTGATCGAGCAAATTATTGACAAAGGCTGAACACTCCAACCCAAAGAGCAGAGGCAGCTCAGGTCTGATCAGGACCTCCAGACCTGGTCCTCTGGAGAGGAGAGGCTGTGGGTCCCTGCAGGATGTGGATCAGACCTGGTGTTTGAAGGACTCTGACAGATCCAGACTCTGACAGATCCAGACTCTGACGTAGTTTCTGCGCGCGGCTCCTCTGAGCTCAGAGCGCCATCCTGCTGAAGTGCTGAACCTCCCGGGCTGAGTGTTGGTTTTCCGGGTGTGTCTCTGGGAGCTGGCTCTGCTCGTTCTGGTTTCATGTTTTTACGAGGCTCTGCGTCACTTTCTGAGCGGCGTGTGTGAACTGAGGGCCGATCCTTAGACCAGAGGAGAGATGACGGTCGACAGACCATAAACCCTGAGCCGGGCCGCGGCTGTGAGCCCCACACAGACTCTATCTGTGCTCCGAGGCTGACGCTGCCAGCCTCACCCCCATCCTCACCCCACCCTCACCCCCATCCTCACCCCCATCCTCACCCCTCACACAGAGCACCCTGTCTCCATTAAACACAATGACACTGACACAGCTCAGCTCAGCCCTCACGCAGACCTGAGTCTTCATGCAGACCTGAGTCCTCGTGCAGACCTGAGTCCTCATGCAGACCTGAGTCCTCGTGCAGACCTGAGTCCTCGTGCAGACCTGAGTCCTCGTGCAGACCTGAGTCCTTATGCAGACCTGAGTCCTCATGCAGACCTGAGTCCTCGTGCAGACCTGAGTCCTCGTGCAGAGTCAGGGTGTGTCTGAATGCAGAGCGTTTATTAGAATGACAGGACACACACCTGAAGGATGTTACACACACACTGCTGAATGCTGCAGAGCAGGTGATCATCAGCTCACAGGTATGTGCCTGCTGACACACACACACACACACACAGGACTCTGTGTTTGTTAGTCTTCTGGGTTTTGGTCTGAAGAAGCCAAACATGCTGATCTCTTTTGTACATGAGAGACTCAGAGCTGTGGTGTCAGTTTGGGAAGCTCTCACACACACATACACACACACACACACACACACACACACACACACACACACACACACACACACACACGCTCTGTGTTTTCTCCTGTTGGAGGTGTGTTCAGCTGTAGTCCAGCTCTGGAGACGGACTCTGAGGACCTGTGATGGTTTTGGTCTCTCCTGACGTGCAGCAGTTTTGTGTCTGCCTGTGGGATGGGAGCAGCTGAAGGTTCCTTCAGGGCTGGTTTCTGTGATCAGATCAAACAGCTCTGATCTCTGCATCATGTTTTCTCCTCTTTAGGATCGAATTTATTTAAGTCACAGGGACCAGGGAGGAAACCCTGAGCCTTCACCTCTGAGACGTAGTTTTTATTTGTGAGGCGTCAGTTTCAGATAAAACAGTTGGTTCCTTGGTGTCTGCCACAATGTGTGTGTGTGTGTGTGTGTGTGTGTGTGTGTGTGTGTGTGTGTGTGTGTGTGTGTGTGTGTGTGTGTGTGTGTGTGTGTGTGTGTGTGTGTGTGTGTGTGTGTGTGTGTGTGTGTAAGCTTCAGTCATATTAAAGTTTTTTTAATAATGACTCATCTAAATCTTTCTGCTGTTGTCTGGTTTCCTTTTTGTTTTGGGTGATGCTGTGATGCTGTGTGATGTCATGCTGTGTGATGTGATGATGTCATGCTGTGATGATGTGATGATGTGATGTCATGCTGTGTGATGTGATGTCATGCTGTGTGATGTGATGTCATGCTGTGTGATGTCATGCTGTGTTTTGTTGATCTCTGTTGAGTACCTGCAGTCCTCTCAGAGGTCCTCAGACCCTCTGGGCTTCCTGTCTGTCCACAGCGTGTGGTGAAATCACAGAGCGGTTTTGGATCAGCTGATCCAGCCTCTGGGTCTGAGTGGACCCCGTGTGATGTTAGCATCATATGAGCTGTCAGCTGATCCTCACAGACGTCGTCCTGAGGCTCTGCAGACTGAAACACAGCCTCTCGTGTGTTTTCTCCTTGTTCAGCTTTCTGCCTCCAGCATGAAGGAGAATTACGAGAAGCTCCGTGGCTGAAGTTTGGGAAAAACGCTCGTTCTCTGCTGGACTTGGCTGGAGCTGCTGTAATCTCAGACTGTGGGACTCTGCTCCAAACCACAGCAGAAAGCTGTTTCTGAGGCTCGTTGCTGAGCGTCCAGCATTAAAGCTGAACACACACAGCTCAGCTTTAATGCTGGGAGTTAGTGAGGCACCAGCTCCTGGTGTCAGAAAGACCAGCTCCTGGTGTGGAAAGACCAGCTCCTGGTGTCAGAAAGACCAGCTCCTGTCAGAGGACGGTTTGATCCTCTGCTTCAGAAACTTTTTAGAGACTTAAACAGATTCAACTTCCAGATTACAGGCCGTCTTTAAAGTCTGAATCCAGAGTGTTATCAGCCCACTGTGACCAGAGTGAGAAAAGGAGAGGGATTACAGACTCAGATTATCCTTAATTTGCCATTAATTCATTCTCCTATTTATTTATTTATTTATTAATTAGTGCTGCGTGTGTACGGTGTGTGTGTGTGTGTGTGTGTGTGTTAATGGCTCAGCAGGAACCTGATTAAAACCTTCAGTTTACTCCTTTCTCCACATAAACAAAGAGCTCCTGGCGCTCAGAGCTGGAAGTTTCTTTAACTGAACCGTAAACGACGCTGGAGCACGTTAAACCGTGTGTGGGTGGTCAGAGGCTCAGAGTCAGGCTGAGCTTCAATAATCTGATATTACAGATTAAAGGATCAGATTAGGGTCCTCGTTTAGTCTGAGGTTCATCGTTACAGAGACGCTGAGGAGAGGGGACACACACACACACACACACACACACACACACACACACACACACACACACACACACACACACAAACACCTCAGCCTTTGTGTTGTTAGAGGGAGAGAAAGAGAGGGTGTGTGTGTGTGTGTGTGTGTGTGTGTGTGTGTGTGTGTGTGTGTGTGTGTGTGTGTGTGTGTGTGTGTGTGTGTGTGTGTGTGTGTGTGTGTGTGTTGGGGGGGGCTGGCAGGCGTCTGGATTGTGCTCTCACTTTCCAGCTCTTTCACTGCCCAACACACAGACCCAACAAGCATGCCCTCTGTTCTTTTATTGTCCTACACACACACACACACACACACACACACACACACACACCCCTCTGCTCTGTTTTCGTCCTCCCTCTCACACACTCCTCTGTTTCTGCTCTTTGTCTCTTCGCAGGGATCAGGAGAGCAACAGGAGGCTGAAAAATGTGAGTGTTGATGTTTGTTTCTGTGAACGCAGCCCGCTTCACTAACAGGTCCGATAGGATCCAGACTCAGCTCAGGCTCTGCTCCTGAGGAGGAGGAGGAGGAGGAGGAGGAGGAGGAGGAGGAGGAGGAGGAGGAGGAGGAGGAGGAGGAGGAGGAGGAAGAAACATCAGGGGAGCAGCACAGAGTGACAGCATCAGTCTGATCACAGGTGGAGGACAGAAACACCTGTGTAAGCATACAAAGACAGAGCAGGGAGGAAATATTCACAGCAGCAGAGATGCATTGTGGGTAATGTAGGCTTTAGGCAAAGGAAGGAGCATGTTTGTTTGGTTTCAAACTGTCAGAGACTCTGAGGTGTTAAACTCTGGATGTTAATCTGATAAATGATTTAATCCCAGCTCTCTGGGTTTGAGCAGAGGAGTCTCCTCCTGTCGTCCTCTACAGGTGTGAATGATGTGAAACTCTGAGGCAGTGAAACAGCTCAGAGAGGAGTCAGTGAAGCTCTGATTGAGACGTTTAATGAGCTGAAGGTTGGATTGAAACGATAAACAGCGTGTTTCCTCTCAGCTCCTCCTGTTGGTTCCTCCTCTCCCTGAGTGTCTGAGCTGTCAGCGGTTAGAAACCTCTGCCCACAGACCTGACGCCTCCCTGTGTCAGTGTATCAGGGTCAGTGTATCAGGGTCAGGGTATGGGGTCTGTAACGTCCCTGTAGCTGTTAGCCGTGCAGCAGGTACCTGTGGTCCTCATAAAGCCCTGACAGCAGCAGAGCGTTCTGGATCAGGCTGGAAACAGGAGCAGAGCAGCTGATCTCACCTCCTGTTTGTGTCCAAACAATCACCTGCTGCACCTCCTCACAGCTCCCACCAGGACAGACTGGAAGTATCTCCATCTGGATTAGATTAATCTCTGTCTCTGGATTAGATTAACCTCTGTCTCTGGATTATATTTACCTCTGTCTCTGGATTAGATTAACCTCTGTCTCTAGATTAGATTTACCTCTGTCTCTGGATTATATTAACCTCTGTCTCTGGATTAGATTAACCTCTGGGTCTGGATTAGATTAATCTGTATCTATGCTGACTTTGAGATAATCTGAGTTTCCTGAACGCTATGCTCGTTGTGTCCTCTCCTCAGGTGTTGATCACCGTCTACTGGCTGGGGAGACGAGCTCAGAGTGACTCCGTCTATGATGGACCTTACCTGAACTTTAAGGCCTTTGAAGGATTGTTGGGAACCGCGCTGTATAAGGTGAGACCCTCAGGACTCTGATAGGCTGGATCTGTTTCTGGATCCTCTCTGTCAGACTCTGTGCGTTTCTGGATCTTCTCTTACACCCTGAGTATTTTTAGACCCTCTTTAAGACTCTGTGTGTTTCTGGATCTTTCTCTTGGACTCTGTGTGTTTCTAGATCCTCTTTGCACTGACTGTTTCTATATCCTCCCTCAGACTCTGAGTGTTTCTGGATCGTCTGCAGGACTCAGAGTGTTTCTAGGTCCTCTCAGTCAGACTCTGATTGTTTCTGGATTCTCTCTTGGATCAAAAGTGTTTCCGGATCCTCTATTGGACTCTGTGTGTTTCTGGATTTTCTGTTAGATTGAGTGGTTTTGGATCCTCTCAGACTCTTGGTGTTTCTAGATCATCATTTGGATTCTGAGTGTTTCTGGATTCTCTCTTAAACTTTGTGTCCTTCTGGATCTTTTCAGGCTCTTAGTGTTTCTGGATCCTCTGCATCAGACTCTGATTTATCTGTTTCTCAGACTCTGAGTGTTTCTGAAAGATCTTTGTCAGACTGACTGTTTCTGGATCCTCTCTTAGTCTCTGTGTTTTTCTGGATCCTCTCTGTCAGATATGTGTGTTTCTGGATTCTCTCTTGGACTCTGAGTGTTTCTAGATCCTCCCTCAGACCCTGAGTGTTTCTGGATCCTCTCTAAGAGTCTGAGTGGTTCTGGATCATCTCTTAGTCTCTGTGTATTTCTGGATCCTCTCTCATGCTCTGATCATTTCCGGATCCTCTCTTAGTCTTTGTGTTTTTCTGGATCCTCTCTTAGTCTTTGTGTTTTTCTGGATCCTCTCTTGGACTCTGAGTGTTTCTGGATCCTCTCTTGGACTCTGAGTGTTTCTGGACCCCCTGTGGTATGTGGACTATGAGCAGAGGCTGTAAAGCGCTGTGGAGCCTCAGACCCCTGCTGGTAGTTTGATCCAAAGCTGAGTTAAGTCATAAATGAAGCTGATCCCTGACTCAGCTGTTTTAATCTTGTTGGCAGAAACTTCCAGAAGCTCACACAGAAACCTGCAGCTCTCTGTCCCTGGACGCTCACGCTGCTGCTGAATCTGACACTTTGCTCCCACATAGATTCAACATCACCTCACACACTCTGCAGGGTCTGTGTTTACAGGATCCACCTCACACACTCTGCAGGGTCTGTGTTTACAGGATCCACCTCACACACTCTGTAGGATCTGTGTTTACAGGATCCACCTCACACACTCTGCAGGATCAGTCTTTACAGGATCCACCTCACACACTCTGTAGGATCAGTGTTTACAGGATCCACCTCACACACTCTGCAGGATCTGTGTTTACAGGATCCACCTCACACACTCTGTAGGATCAGTGTTTACAGGATCCACCTCACACACTCTGCAGGATCTGTGTTTACAGGATCCACCTCACACACTCTGTAGGATCAGTGTTTACAGGATCCACCTCACACACTCTGTAGGATCAGTGTTTACAGGATCCTACAGACCAGAATGATCCAAGTCCACATTCCACCAGAGAGATCCCTGAAACACAGAGAAATGTTACAACTGGCACCAGTTATTTCACCCTGTGTGTGTGTGTGTGTGTGTGTGTGTGTGTGTGTGTGTGTGTGTGTGTGTGTAAGGCTCTGCACGAATCACCCAAGGGCAGCAGCGTCAGAGACAGCGGCTTTGGAGAGAGCTGGTACTCTGAGCGAGAGGAGCTCCCCGGACTGAGAGAGGAAGGAGGAGGAGGAGGAGGAGGAGGAGGAGGAGGAGGAGGAGGACACAGGAGAGACGACTCCTTGGACAGCTTAGACTCCCTGGGCTCCAGACCCCACAGCACCTCATCTGACACCACGCTGAAAGGCAGCAGCGAGGGTAGGAGACGTCTTCACACACACACACACACACACACACACACACACACACACACACACACACACACACACACACACACACACACACACACACACACACACACACACACACACACACACACACACTCTTCCTGTCCTTCTCGGTCTCGTTTCGGTAAATTTGCTCTGACTCGTCGTTTTCTGTCAAACATAGAAACTTTGTTTTGCGTGGCTCAGTTCCCTGCGTTCCTGCTCTGGGTGAAACTGTTTGTGTAGAGGAAGAAAAGCTCGTCCCTTCAGTGAAACACACACTGACGCCCCCTGGTGGTGAGTGTGTGGAGCTGAATATTTATATAAATATAGGAGTTTTAATCTCTGCCTCTGACCAGGGTTCATGTTGGAGCAGAAATCAGACAGAGGGAGCAGGGAGCAGGGAGCAAGGAGCAAGGAGCAAGGAGCAGGGAGGAAGGAGCGAGGAGCAAGTCTGTTTCTCCTTCAGAGCCTCAGTGAGACATTCCTCAGCGTCCACACGGCCGTGCAAACCAGGAGGCCGCCACCCCCTCCCTGCACCCCTCTGTTCCTCCTCCTGAGTCAACACACACACTGACACACACTGA
This sequence comes from Halichoeres trimaculatus, assembly GCF_033239565.1. Classification (NCBI taxonomy): domain Eukaryota; kingdom Metazoa; phylum Chordata; class Actinopteri; order Labriformes; family Labridae; genus Halichoeres; species Halichoeres trimaculatus. The sequence goes on along the minus strand of NW_027437197.1, from coordinate 372,675 downwards.
CACACACTGACACACACTGACACACACTGACACACACTGACCCACACTGACACACACTGACACACACTGACCCACACTGACACACACTGACACACACTGACACACACTGACCCACACTGACCCACACTGACACACACTGACACACACTGACACACACACTGACACACACACTGACACACACTTACACACACACTGACACACACTGACACACACTGACACACACTGACACACACTGACACACACTGACACACACTGACCCACACTGACACACACTGACACACACTGACACACACACTGACACACACACTGACACACACTTACACACACACTGACACACACTGACACACACTGACACACACTGACACACACTGACACACACACTGACACACACTGACACACACTGACCCACACTGACACACACTGACACACACTGACACACACACTGACACACACTGACACACACTGACACACACTGACACACACTGACACACACTGACCCACACTGACACACACTGACCCACACTGACACACACTGACACACACTGACACACACTGACACACACTTACACACACACTGACACACACTGACACACACTGACACACACACTGACACACACACTGACACACACACTGACACACACTGACACACACTGACACACACCCTTCTTCTGTTCTCTGCTTGTTTTCATGTTTTCGTCTTCCTCTCCTCCTGATTCCTCCTCCTCTCCTCCTGATTCCTCCTCCTCTCCTCCTGATGTCTCCTCCTCTCCTCCTCCGTCTCCTGCTCAGGTTGTTGCAGTGACACCGAGGTGGACGCCGTGTTCAAGATGGCTGAAAACAGGGACACCAGTTACCGCCGGTCGGTATCCATCACGCCAAAGGCCAGCGCTCCGTTTAACCAGTTCCTGCCCACGAAAGACAAACAGTCGGGCTACGTTCCTGCTCCTCTGAGGAAGAAACGAGCCGAACGCAGCGACGACAACCGACGCAGCTGGACCAGCGCCTCCTACTCTGAGGAGGAGGGAGGCCTCACCAGGTACAGCACACACACACACACAGTCACACACACACACACACACACACACACACACACACACACACACACACACACACACACACACACACACACACACACACACACACACAGTCACACACACACACACACACACACACACACACACACACACAGTCACACACACACACAGTCACACACACACACACACACACACAGTCACACACACACACACACACAGTCACACACACACACACACACACTCGCTCAGAGGAAACTCTGTGGCGTGTTTCTGCTCTGAGCTCTCGTCGTCTCCTCACTCTTTCTTCTGTTTGTCCTGGAAACGCTCGCCGGTGTTGTGTTTCGTTCTGCTCCCCGCTGAAACGCTGACCTGGGTGGAGCAGGCCCCCCCCCGACCTGTACGACAGCAGTCAGGTTTCCCAGAGTGCTTTGCCTGCAGCTCCTCTTCAGTGGGCGTATGAGTACGAGAGCGGCAGCGACTCGGACGCTGATAGACCCGACCCGGATCTGGTTCTGGACGACCTGGCCAGCAGGCGCTTCCACAGCCCCTCCCCGGCTCCTCCCACTAACTTTGCGGTGCCTGTCAGTCCCGTGGCGGGGAGGCCAGCCTCAGGAGGCCCAGGAGGCCCCTGGCCCAAGGTCACTATGAGTCCCAGTGTAGTCCCTGCGCAGAGCGTGACCTTCCTCAGGTCAGAGACGTGGCGTGATGTTGGCGTGATGTTGGCGTGATGTTGGCGTGATGTTGGCGTGATGTTGGCGTGATGTGCGGTGTGACTGTGCCTGCCTGATGAGAGCTTGTCAGCCTCAGTTTGCATGGTTCAGGTTAACCATGATCCTGGTCTAACAGAGTCTGAGGTTCTGGTTCTGTTTGGTTCCGTTGGTTTGGCTGGCCTGACTTCCTGTTTGAGTTGGAGCGTAACTTCCTGTTTTGGCTGCGCCTGGTTTTGCTTTGAGCTTGCCTTGGTTTGCTAACGTGGTCTAACGAGGTGTCAGAGATGATGTGTGCCCGCCGTGCTGATCAGCTGCTGAGATTGGCTGTCTCTTTGAGCAGCGGCGGGGAGACGCAGCGTGGCTCTGTGAGGGTGGAGCACCGCCGCGCCGTGTCCGCAGACAGCCTGTTCAGAGAGATTTACGACGACTCTGAGGACGAGGACAACGAGGAGGGCTACGCAGACCCCGTCCAGGACGACCTCTACGCACGCAAGATGGGCGCCAAGCCTCAGAGCGGCGCCGGCCTCTCCCACGACAGGTTCCTGCCCAAGTTCTGGACGCCGGAGGAAGACGACCACGTCCAGAGGATCAGGCTGGGCTCCCAGAGGAGGCCCTGGTACAGGAAGATGCAAGGCTTCAGGTGTGTGAGGGACCAGGTCCAGGTCGATCTGGACTGAGCCCAGACACACACACACCTGCACCTCACACACGCCAACACAGTCCAGAATAACCCCACCCCCACGTCCTCCACCTCCTCCCCACCTCCTCTCCATCCCCCACCTCCTCCCCACCTCCTCCCACCTCCTCCCTGCTTCCCCCCTGAACTTTCTGATGTAGTAAAATCTGCTGCTGGACTCTCTGTGGTTTCTGTCTGCTGTCCCCCACTGACCCTCCTCCTCTCTGCCTCCTCCTCTCTGCCTCCCCCTCTCTTTGCCTCCCTCCTCCTCTCTGCCTCCCCCTCCTCCTCTCTGCCTCCCCCTCCTCCTCTCTGCCTCCCCCTCTCTGCCTCCTCCTCTCCTGCTGTAGCTCTAAGAAGTCGGGCTCTTCGTCAGATGACTCAGACTGTGACGTCAGTCCGTGGCTCTCCTCGGGCCCCTCCCCACGCGGCTCCTCACCCTCTCACCCCCACACACGCGGGGCCTGGGCTCACTCCCCCCCGGTGGTGGGGCAAAGGTCGATCCAGCTGCATGAGTGTGACCATGAGGAGACGTGTTAGAGTTTAGCAGCTTCTTTAAGGTGCTGAGAGGAGGTGCTGAGAGGAGGTGCTGAGTGGAGGTGCTGAGAGGAGGTGCTGAGGCTGTAGCAGCTTCACTGACCTTTGACCTCCAGAGACTCTGTCCGTCTCAGCTATAGTTCCTAACTCTCAGAGATATGAAGCTGTAGATTCAGATTAATATTACACTCTAATCTGAGCTGTGTAAATCAGATTATTAATCTAATCTGACTCATATGGATCAGATTATTGTTAATCTGACTCATATGGATCAGATTATTGATAATCTGACTCGTGTGGATCAGATTATTGATAATCTGACTCATATGGATCAGATTATTGTTAATCTGACTCGTATGGATCAGATTATTAATCTAATCTGACTCGTATGGATCAGATTATTGATAATCTGACCCGTGTGGATCATCTCTGAGCCTGTGGCTGCTTTAGTCCTCCTCCCTCTCGTCTTTTCTTGTCTTGCTCTCTGACCGTCGCCCTGCACGCTCTCATCACCTCTCTGTCCTTTCTCTCCTTCACTCTGCAGTCCTCACATCCAAGCACACTCCCCCCCACAGCTCCCCCAGATACAGCCCCCCCTGTTACAGCCCCCCCCTCTGGTCTTCCCCCCCGTGGACCCCACCTCGGGGCCCAAACTGGTCAAATGTGAGCGGTGGCCCCTGCTGGGGCGCAGAGACCCCAGAGAGCCCCCCGACCCCGTAGACTATGACAGCATAGTCCCAGATCTGGAGAACGATGACATGTTTGCCAGGCGGACTCTGGCCTTCCAGTCTAGCACAGACCTGGTCCTGATGAAGACCCAGCTGTCAGCTCGCAGGGCCCTCTACACGTCTGAGCCGCAGCTCAACATCATCACGCAGCGCCACACCAACGCCAGCACGGAGGACAGCGACTTCCCCGACATCGAGCAGGACGACGTGGTGTACCGCAGAGAGAAGAGCCAGCAGGCCCAGGAGCAGCGCCCCCTGTCGGGAGGCCCCGACAACTTCAGCCCCATGCCCATCCCAGAGCCATGGGCGCTGCCGCCTGACCTGAAGGCCCGCCTCCTGTGCCCGCCGTGTCCCCTGACCAAGGACGCCGCAGGAAGCAAACAGGTGGAGAAGGAGGCGCGTCCTAAAACAGACGACATGCTGATCAGGAAGTTCGGGCTGTGTTTGGATCAGAGCTCACACAGAGGCCCAGCAGCCAATCAGACGGCTCCCTCAGTGCCGCCCTCCTGCAGCGAGGGCGACCTGCAGAAGATGAGGTCCATCAGGGAGGCCAGCAGGCTCCGGTTCAAGAAGAAGCTCCTGCTGGAGAGGCTGGCTGCTCTCAGGTCCTAAGACCAGATCCTCTGAGTCCTCACTGCACGCTGCAGGGTGAGGAGGAGGAGGAGGAGGAGGAGGAGGAGGAGGAGGAGGAGCAGGAGCAGGAGCAGGAGGAGGTGTTGTAGTGTTGGTAGTCTGACTCAGTGGTGAAACGCTTCAGTCTGAAGGTCAAACGCTCTCTGATGCATGTTGATCCATCCTGTGAGGGGCAGCTCTGCAGACACTGACTCTCTCTCATTAATAAATAATAATAAAAACAAACCTCCTCCCAAACCAAACCTGAAGGATCAGGAAGAGTCAGACTGGAATTAAATCCTGTGTGAAGAAATGTGCCGTTAAACTCATCATAGAGTCAGTGTGTGTGATTTTCCTGCAGCAGCTGTGACGTGCAAACGCTGCTGCTTCTTATTTACAGCGTGATTAAACCAACATGCTCTGCTTCATGTAGATCCGTCTGTCAGACCTGCAGGCCCACACCCTGCTTTGGTCCTGGTCTCTGTCAGACCTGGTTCTCCTGTGAATGGACTGAATGTTTGAGCCTAATAAAGACATGAAGTCTGTGTGACCTGTGATTGGTCAGTCTGACTCGTCCGTTTGTCGACCTCCTCTCAGCGTGTTGTTTTCCTCTGCAGGAGGAACGTCTCACTGAGGTGTGAGGCTCAAAGAGCACACACACACACACACACACACACACACACACACACACACACACACACACACACACACACACACACACACATGTGAGTGTGAAAAGGTTGGAGCCTGAGTCATATCCAAACATAACGTCTGGAGCTGAACAGAAATTCCTCACGGCTCTGAGAGAAGATGGACGCCATGGTTATGCCATGGTTACACCAAACACAGATCTTTACACGCAGCAGACGCACAGAGCGGCCATTCAACCCGGGTCAGCACCACCTGGACTCACTTCAGGTCTCATTTAAAGCCTGTTTCCACTGACATCATGTTAGAGTCTGCAGAAAGACCAACACACAGCCACATACATGTCAGGAAGCTCATACTCCAACCCCACAGCACACACACCTTTAAAGGGTTATTCAGGTGTTTTTAACACGACGCTGTTTCATGACGGGCTCTGAATCTCACCAAGAAAAGTCTCTGACCCCAGAGACGAACACGCAGAGCCTCGGTCTGCCCACAGGTTTGTTCCTGTCACTGACGTGTTCAAACTGTGGTCCTGATGGATTCCTGCAGAGACCTGTTTAAAGAGTGGGATGGATTTACACACAGCCCTCACATCATCAGACTCCACTGATTCACACACACTTCACCTCGTCGAACACAGGATCCACTGATAATAACGGCATCTTTGCTGCCAGCTGAAACCATCTGAAGGAAATAATCACCAACATGTTAACATCACGCAGTAATTTAAAAATATCACAGACTGCTCCTTTAAAACCAGCAGAGCCAACAGCTCTCCTTCAGTTGATCTTATGTTTGACGGTCTGAGGGTCACCAAACGGCCTCCAGCTCAGAGCAGACTCAACCAGACCCTCTGTCAGGGCCGGGTCTGCAGAAACAGTGACTGTGTTGTGTGTGTGGTTCTCTCTGGTTTCCCAGAATGCCTCAGACGCAGGAGAGTTTCGACAGGTGAGTTGATAGGGGCTCTCAGGAATGTGGCACGTTTGCTTTCACACCTGTCTGAAACCCGCCCCGCTTTGTGCGCTGCTCTCACTCTCTGGCTGCTAAACGCTGACACACAACACTGAGCTCCCACAGCGGCACAGGCCGAGGTCAGGGGGCGGGGCTTCATCACAAAGCGCTGTTGACAAAAAGGGAAGATGAGCACAGAGCAACACACTGGCTCCTCTCCCATTACTGCACAGTCTGTGGCTGATATGACCCAGTTAGTGCCCAGTTAGCTCCCAGTTAGCTCCCAGTTAGCTCCCAATAAGCTCTCAGTTAGCTCCAAGTTAGCTCCCAGTTAGCTCCCAATAAGCTCTCTGATAGCTCCCAATAAGCTCCCAGTTATCTCCCAGTAAGCTCCCAATAAGCTCAGAATAAGCTCTCAGTTAGCTTCCAATAAGCTCCCAATAAGCTCCCAGTTAGCTCCCAGTTAGCTCCCAGTGAGCTCTCTCATAGCTCCAAATAAGCTCCCAGTTAGCTTCCGGTAAGGTCCATGTTAGCACCCACTTAGCCCTCAGTAAGCACTGTGTTAATTCCCATACAGCTCTTTGTTAGCAATCAGTTAGCTTCCAGTTAGCCCCCAATTAGCTCCCAGATCGTTTCTGCTTGGCCCCCTGTTAGCATTCTGTTAGCTCCCAGTAAGGTCCATGTTAGCTCCCAGTTAGCCTCCAGTTAGCTCTCCATAAGCTCCCACTTAGCTCCCTGATGGCTCCTGCTTAGCCCCCTATAAGCATTCTATTAGCTCCCATTTAGCATACTGTTAGCATTCTGTTAGCATTCAGTTAGCTCATAGTTAGCACTCTATTATCTTCCCGTTAGCAATATGTTAGCTCCAAATTAGCTACCAGTTAGCACTCTGTCATCATTAGGTTAGCTCCCAGTTAGCACTCTGTTAGTTCCCTGATAACACTTTGCTAGCAATCTGTTAGCTTCGAGTAAGCCCCCTGTTAGCTCCCATTTAGCACACTTTTAGCTTAATTTTAGCTCCCATTTAGCACTCTGTAGGCATCCTTTTAGCTCCCTGTTAGCATTCTGGGAGCTCTCAGTTAGCACTCTGTTATCTTCTTGTTAGCAATATGTTAGCTCCCAGTTAGCACTTTGTTAGCAGTGTGACACAGGTGTCAGTTTGAACAGGTAAGTGACGACAAACACAGAATCTTTTGGAGTCAGGTGTTTAACTGTTGCATGATGGGAAAGCTGGTTTCCATGGGACTAACTGAGCTTCCATCCCCTAACCATGGACTCTGTTTGGAAACTAACTCTTAAAGGGCTAATCCACTGAATTCAGAGCTGCAGGGTAACACGGTGGTTCCTGGTTCCTGTTTGTCCTGGTTTGGTGGGGTGGGGGGGATTGGGGGTGGGAGTGTGGGGGGTGGGGGGTGAAGTTGGTGCATGCTCAGAGAGGACACGTTGGGTCTGACTCCTCTGGGATCAAACTCCTGCAGAGATGAAAACTAACGGCGCTCAGTGTCTGAAGCTGCTCTCTCTGTCCACAGGAGTAAATCCACCAGTGACATCCTCGCAGACCCCGTGGTCAGCCGGCAGACCCGCTACGAGGAGCTGCAGAGGTACCGGGAGCAGATAAAGGAGAGCGACGACCAGTGGCAGGATGTGAGTACTGCACCCAAACATGAGGAGTTCAGTTTGTGAACAGAGGAGGAGCTGCTCCTGGTCTGTAGACCCTGGGGACGGTCTGATGGTAGAGCTGAGATGAAGTTCAGACAGATGCAGGACACAGAGTACAGCAGAGAAACAGGAAGTGACATCGACCAGAGGACCTGAGTTATTTCTGGACGATAATTCAGGTCACGGCCCAGATCCAGAGAAAACTGGTCCATGAAAAGCTGAGCTTTGTGTCAGAGAGTCACAGAACAACAGAGGTTACAAACACAAGTCCGACTCTGTGAGGAGTCTGAAGGTGTCAGGACAAAGGGACAGGGTCTCTAAGCAGGATCTGGGTCACTCAGTCCGGATCCACAGGGGAGGAGAGCCAGGAGGAGCCTGAAGCTCACAAATAGAAACTCCTTCAGAAGGAGACGTTTCCTCCCAGCAGCTGCTCCGTTAGCCTCGCACAGAGCGCTCAGATTTTATCCTAACACCGGACTCATGCTCTGACCTCTGCTGCAGGACCTGAGCAAGTGGAAGACCCGCCGCCGCAGCGTGAACTCCGACATCGTGAAGAAGAAGGAGGAGAGGGAGAAGATCGAGCAGATCACCTACAGCAGCAGGAGGTCCAAGACCTTCAAGGAGATGCAGGAGGAGAGGTGAGAGACCACACCTGGTCAGAGGCTTTTCTAGACCCTGTCCTCAGACTCAGACTGAATCCTCCCTCTGTTACTCCTCTGAGCCCTCGGAGGGAGATCAGCTCCTCAGCTCCTCAGCTCTGAAGGTAAAGGAGGCGCAGCTTTGTGTGTTTGTGAACGTATGAGCCAGGAGTTACTGTCTGTGAGGGTGAAAGTGTTCATCATGGATACATCCAGCACCTCCCTGCTCCTCCCTACACCTCCCTACACCTCCCTGCACCTCTCTCCACCTCCCTCCATCCTCCTCTGTTCCCCCTAAACTCTTCTTTCCCGCATCACTCTCCATCCTTTCATCTCCATAAACTCTTTTCTTTTTAACTGTTTCCTAGATTACTCCCTCACTCCTCCCCCTTTCCTCCCCCTTGTCTCCTCCTTTCCTCCCCCTGTCTCACCCTCTTCCTCCCCCTTGTCTCCTCCTTTCCTCCCCCTTGTCTCCTCCTTTCCTCCCCCTGTCTCACCCTCTTTCTCCCTCTGCCTCAGGGAGACCAAAGGGAGCGTGGGCAGTCGTTTCCGGTCTCTGTCTTACCTGGACGACGACGAGGACGTGTTTGAGAAGCCGGTCTCGTCTCCTCGCACTCGAACACTTCCTGCTCGGAGCTTCACCATCGACGCTCCTCGCTCCTCCTCCTCCTCCACGCCGTATCAGAGGGAGGAGGAACCTCCCGCTGCGTCTCCGGCTCCAGGCAGGGCGGCTTCACCTCCAGCCTCAGAGGAGGAGGACACAGTGGACCGTCCTGCAGGCAGAGCCTCCTCCAGGGTCGGTCCCAGCATCACTCCCAGGTCCCAGCCTGCAGCAGCTGACCCCGATCAGGAGAGTCCAGAGTCCAGACCCGTCAGAACCAACGACCCGTTCTCCCTGCCTCAGGCGCCTGCTCCCAGGCGCTCTTTGTTGGCCCCACAACCCGCAGTGGAGGCCCCGTCCTCTGGTTCTCTGTCCAAACAACAGCCACAGACCGGCTCAATGGAGTCCAAACCTCCTGGGACGTCTCGGGTTTCTGCCTCCCTCCCCAGGAGCTACCAGAGATCGGATGGCGCTCGCATAACCTCAGTCGTCACGCCAAGGCCGTTTGGGTCCCAGTCGTCCCGCATCGCCTCTCTGCCCCGAGCGTCCACAGTGAGTACGGCTGACTTTAGACTCCTTACAGACCAGCAGAGTCCCAGACCAGGACTGAGGGGTAGATATGTGAGCAGAGGACTGAGGAGGGGGGTACAGGTGGAGTCCTGTTTGTTTTCAGGACTCAGTCTATCCCCAGAGTCTGATCTGATTTCTCTCTGAATGAAGCACGAGGTGAGGCAGACAGAGAGCTGATATTATTACCTGTATAAACGTGTTTATACCTGAGTAACCTGTAGTTCCACCCTGTGTTGGTCCACTTGGTGAAGTCCAGCTCACTCTGACTCACTCTGACTCACTTTGACTCACTCTGACTCACTTTGACTCACTTTGACTCACTCTGACTCACTCTGACTCACTCTGACTCACTTTGACTCACTCTGACTCACTTTGACTCACTCTGACTCACTTTGACTCACTCTGACTCACTCTGACTCACTTTGACTCACACTGACTCACTCTGACTCACTCTGACTCACTCTGACTCACTCTGACTCACTCTGACTCACTTTGACTCACTCTGACTCACTTTGACTCACTCTGACTCACTTTGACTCACTCTGACTCACTCTGACTCACTTTGACTCACACTGACTCACTCTGACTCACACTGACTCACACTGACTCACTCTGACTCACTCTGACTCACTCTGACTCACTCTGACTCACTTTGACTCACTCTGACTCACTTTGACTCACTTTGACTCTCGTCCTCAGACGGATGAACCTCCAAAGCGTGTAAACGGGGACGTCGAAGTCTCCAAGAAGTCTTCGGTCCCGAGCCGCTACCAGCAGTTCATGACCTCTGAGGACGAGGCCCAGTCCCAGTCCAGCTCCGCCCACAGCAGCGAGGACGAGGAGGAGGAGGAGGAGAACCAGACGGCCCCAAAGAGGATCGTGTCCACTCAGAGTGTCTCACCTGTCCCACCCCCACTCAGGAGCCAGCTCCCCGTCAGTCCTGCTGCAGCTAAAGCAGCCAGCACGGTACACACACACACACACACACACACACACACACACACACACACACACACACACACACACACACACACACACACACAGAGCAGCCTGTGACCCGTTTCCTGTGCTTTCCGTCTCAGGAGGACTTCTGTGAGATGCGGATCAGCCTGAACCAGAAGCCCAACAGCAGCAGAGACTTCGGCTTCCAGGCGACCTGGGACTCCACAGGAGCTCGAGTCACGTCCATCCAGCCAGGTAACACAGAGCCCAACCCCCAGACCCACAGAGTCTGGATCCTCACTGAGGCCAAACTGGAAACCTGGAGCTAAAACACAGAGACCCAGAACCCCGAGGAGGGGATCACACAGGCTCCAGGTCCCCCTGGGAGACCAGGACAGACCCAGACCTACATTTATTATACGTACAGGATCAAACCCAGAGCTCAGTCCGTCCTCTGCAGGCTCAGAGTCCACTGCAGTGCCAGACTTATGTAGGCCAGTCTGTATGTGGGTCACATCGTCAGGGTCTGAGCCTTTGGTTCTGTTCTCAGCTTCACTGAGACTCATCCAGAGACGGATCAGACCAAAACCCCACACCCTGAGACTGGGTATGAACACATGAATCATCCATTCATCTGTGTTCAACCTCAGACCTCTGAGTCCAGGATCTGGTCCCAGTCCACAGATTTATCCGTCTCTTTAATCATTAATTAAATATTTATTTATTGATTGATTGATTCCTGAGTGTCTGAGCACAAACACACTTTAATCCGTGTTTCTGTTCCTGCTCCTGAGACCTCGGTTAAAGATGCTCCCTCGTCTCCTGCAGGCAGCCCGGCTGAGATGTGCCAGCTCCAGGCGGGCGACGAGGTGCTGGCGGTGAACCACCAGCAGGTGGCAGACATGAGCTACACCGACTGGAAGAGCTGCCTGGAGGAGGCGCTGCAGGAGGGCAGCCTGGTGATGGACATACGGAGACACGGCAAGAACAGTGAGTCTCCTCAGTGTGTGTGTGTGTGTGTGTGTGTGTGTGTGTGTGTGTGTGTGTGTGTGTGTGTGTGTGTGTGTGTGTGTGTGTGTGTGTGTTCCCACACTGAGAGCCTGTCCCTCCGTCGTCTCTAACCAGTTGTGACACTTTGAATTGTGGGTAAACTGTGGTGAAACCCCCTGAGTGGTCTCTGACAGCTGGAGGACCTGGAGGACCTGGAGCTGGTCTCTGCTCTGATGGGGGGACTCTGGACCTGAGTGGGTTTCTGGTTCCTCCTGATTCTCTCAGTGTTTTTTGTTTTCCATCTTGTGGGCCTGGTGGGCGTCTCTCTGCGGGTTTTCCTGGAGGAGAGCTGACCCCGCTCAGGTCCTCGGCCCGGTGTCAGCGTTAGTCTCTGTTCACCTCCCAGAGATTATAATCCAGATAATCCAGCCCAGTAGCTCACTGGAACTAACTCACAGCTCTGGATGGAGTAGCTGTGTGTGTGTGTGTGTGTGTGTGTGTGTGTGTGTGTGTGTGTGTGTGTGTGTGTGTGTGTGTGTGTGTGTGTGTGTGTGTAGCTCTGATAGGTGCATGGCTGGGGAAGGTGTTTCTCTGTCACTCCTGCTGCTCTCTGTAACACACCGTAACACCTGTCACCTGTCCCATCCCTGCTTCTAGCGTCTGTGTGTCTGTAGGTGGCAGGAAGCACTGACACACTGACACACACTAACACACACTGACCCACACTGACACACACTGACACACACTGACACACACTGACACACACTGACACACACTGACACACACTGACACACAGACTGTGTGAGGGAAGGAGACGCAGACAGAGAGAGGGTGGAGGTCTCACTAACACTGATGTAAAAACCTGAGGAGGATAATTAGAGCTTCATCCAACCCTCAGCAAACAGCAGCAACCAGCCTCTAACACAGCTGAGCTCCTCAATATGAGGGGCGGGACCCCTGCTGGGTCAACAGGCAGGGACAGAGGCTTAGGGCGTCTTCTTAAACCAAAATAATAATAACAATAAAAGTAACATGTTTGATCCTTTATTGAGAAAACAAACAGAAATAGTCTTTAAATTAAAAATAAAACCATGAAAAATGAAGATGTTCATTCAGGATTCCTCTTTTCCTTTTGACCCCTGAGCTGTATCAGCGGGGTCACAGGTTGTTCTGGGGTCACAGGTTGTTCTGGGGTCACAGGTTGTTCTGGGGTCACAGGTTGTTCTGGGGTCACAGGTTGTTCTGGGGTCACAGGTTGTTCTGGGGTCACAGTCTGAAACCTTAGTGAAACCCTGCAGTTGAAAATCTCTGAAAATCATTTATCATCCATCATAATCCTCAAAAAAGAAACAGAGACCTGAGGTTTGGATCAGGAATCAGAGACCGAGAGCTGAGCTCTGAGTGAGGACGTCCGCTTCTCTCATACAGTCTCAAACACACACACTCGCTCACACACACACACACACACACACACACACACACACCCTGACAGGTTGAAACACACCTCCTATTCTTTGCCGTTGCATGGTCTGCGTGCAGACTGGGACAGAGATCCTCCTTCCCTGCCCTTTAAAAGCCATAAGACCATCAATCTGACCACTTCGGATCATCCGATACTTCTAGGTTCCCCCGACCACGTGGTCAGCCCCAGCCTGGACCTCACCTCCCGCAGCCCCCCGGAGAAGCCGTCGTCCAAAGAGGCCGCCGTCCACCCGGTCATGGTGAGTGACCCCGAGCGGCTCAGACCTGATCCGGTCTGGACTCTGTGTGTTTCTGTCTTAATGAGCGCTGAGCCCGCTGTGTGTCCCTGCAGGACGCCGCTTCTAACGGGGTGAACGGAGGTTTCCAGGAGGAGCCTGTGACCATGAGGAGCAGAGGTGAGGAGCACACACACAGAAAGGTTAACAGATCGATGCTCAGACTGTCTCTGAATACTGACGCACGCAGCTCAGGGGGACGTCTGCAGACCCCTGACTGACGGAGGGATCCAAAACAAGACCAGGACTGGACCAATGAAGACCTTAAAGACATGAACCTTTAAATCAGATCTGAAGTTCAGGACTCAGGAACTAAACACAGTTTCCTCTGACTCTGTCTCTGTCTCTGACTCTGTCTCTGTCTCCTCTCTCATGTAGAGTCTGAACCCATATCTATGAAAAACTTAAAACGGAGATCAGAGTTTTTTGAACAAGGTAAAAACAGAACCTGAGGACTCTCTGGGTTCTGGTTAGTCCTTAGAGGTCCAGACGGCCTGCGTGTGATTTGCTGGCTGTCTCCTCTGTCCTCTCTGTCTCTCTGAACCCCTCGGATCAATCGGGGACTTTGCATGTTTCTGGTCCCTCAGACCTGGTTTCCTGTTTCTCTGGCTGCTCTGTTTCCTGTCTGCTGCTGGAGCTTTGACCCTTTCACTCCCTCCTCCAGGTGTCTCGGGGTCCCGGGTCAGCGCGCTGGTCTACCTCTGTGGTAAACAGGGTTCAGTGTGCCGTGACCTCCTCTCCCTCTGCTGGTACGGGCGCTGACGTGCTCTCCAGACCAATCAGACGTCAGAGTCTCTGAGACTGAGATAAAACCTGATCCAGCTTCAGCAGGAAGCTCCGATCCTAAAACCAAACTGGACTAGGTCTGACCGGGTCTGGACAGCGTCTCAGTGTACCCCACACAAACACAGATGTGTGCTCCAGGTGTTTGTTGAACAGTTTGCTGTGCATGAAGCCAGCTCGCTGCTGTCCTGGTCTGTCCCTGACCGTCCCCCGTCCTGGTCTGTGTCTGAGTGTCCCCTGTCCTGGACTCTGTCTCTGACCGTCCCCCATCCTGGACTCTGTCTCTGTCCTCTGCATGCCGCTCGGTGTTTTTCTGCTCTGATCTCCTCTCATCAGTCATTGATTCGCTCCAAACGCTGCGACGCCGTCAGGGTAAATGTCAGACGGCGCGGCGTGCTGAATGGAGGGAATCAATCAGAGCTGCCGCTGCAGTTTGACCTTTCTTCGCGGCTCGTCTCAAACATTGACGCCTGCTGCAGTGAGAGATGATGCTTTAAATCCAGATGAAGCCGTAATAATCTGAGCGTCTCTGAGTGCTGACTAACCTCCCTCTGTCTCTGTTCAGGAGGAGCCGAGTCCGTGATGCCTGATGTGAGTATCTGACCCTTTGTCTGGTTAAGTTTGTTTCACAGATTTTATGGAGAGTTTTAATAAACTCAAATAAACTTTAATAAACTCTGATGACAGCTGCTCTCAGACCTTTACCTGCTCAGCATCTCCTCACTGACTGCAGGGGGCGCTTTTACTCCTCCAGAGGATGAGTTCAGTCCGTGTTGGACAGACTGAGCTCTGAGAGGAAAAAGTGATTTAAAGCCTTTAAACTGAGCTGCTGCGTCACCTCCTCCTCCTCCTGCAGATCCCTGTTCCTGCTCTCACCCCCTCCTCCAGTCGATGGTCCTGGGATCCAGAAGAGGAGCGCAGGAGACAGGAGAAATGGCAGAAGGAGCAGGAGCGCCTCCTGCAGGTAGCCCCATGCGTGCTCATGTTGGTTTGTCTGTGTGTGAGGATGAGTATCATTAAATGAGATCAACTCAAAGCTCCTCCTCCCCCCCCTCCTCCTCCTGCTCCTCCTGTTAGCGTGTCCTCCTCTGTGCCACTGCATGCCTGGGATTCATTAGGGAGGATGACCTTTAACCTCTCCCTCTGCTGTCCTTACAGGAGAAGTACAAACGGGACCAGGAGAAGCTGCAGGAGGAGTGGCACAGAGCGCAGGAGGAGATTTCAAAGAGCCGAGCCCAGCAGCAGGTAGGACAGGCAGCCTGAGGGTCCTGGTTCCAGCGTTTAGTCTGAGCCCAGCAGCAGGTAGGACAGGCAGACTGATGGTCCTGGTTCCAGCGTTTAGTCTGAGCCCAGCAGCAGGTAGGACAGGCAGCCTGAGGGTGGTGGTTCCAGCATTTAGTCTGAGCCCAGCAGGTAGGACAGGCAGCCTGAGGGTGGTGGTTCCAGCATTTAGTCTGAGCCCAGCAGCAGGTAGGACAGGCAGCCTGAGGGTCCTGGTTCCAGCATTTAGTCTGAGCCCAGCAGTAGGTAGGACAGGCAGCCTGAGGGTCCTGGTTCCAGCATTTAGTCTGAGCCCAGCAGTAGGTAGGACAGGCAGCCTGAGGGTCCTGGTTCCAGCATTTAGTCTGAGCCCAGCAGCAGGTAGGACAGGCAGACTAAGAGTGGTGGATCCAGCATTTAGTCTGAGCCCAGCAGCAGGTAGGACAGGCAGCCTGAGGGTGGTGGTTCCAGCATTTAGTCTGAGCCCAGCAGCAGGTAGGACAGGCAGCCTGAGGGTGGTGGTTCCAGCATTTAGTTTGAGCCCAGCAGGTAGGACAGACTGAGGGTGGTGGATCCAGCATTTAGTCTGAGCCCAGCAGCAGGTAGGACAGGCAGACTGAAGGTCCTGGATCCAGCATTTAGTCTGAGCCCAGCAGCAGGTAGGACAGGCAGACTGAAGGTCCTGGATCCAGCATTTAGTCTGAGCCCAGCAGCAGGAGCTTTGACTGGAAGAAATAAACCTACAAACCCCTCCTCTCGCTCCTCTCCTCTCCTCTCCTCTCCTCTCCTCTCCTCTCCTCTCCTCTCCTCTCCTCTCCTCTCCTCTCCTCTCACTCCTCTCCTCTCCTCTCCTCTCCTCTCCTCTCCTCCTCTCCTCCTCTCAGCCCAGCGTCCTGGAGGTGAACAGCCTCGGCCCACACTCCCCCTCCAGCCACGCCATCGCTCCTTTGTGGGAAGAGGAAGAGAGGAAGAGAAAGGAGGAGCAGGAGCGCCAAAGGCAGGCTGAGGAGAGGAGGAAGAGGGAGGAGGAGGAACGGGAACTGCAGCTTCTGAGGGAGGAGAGGCAGAGGAGGGAGAGAGAGGCAGAGGAGGAGAGGAAGAGGAGGGAGATGGAGGCTGAGGAGGAGAGGATGAGGAGGGAGATGGAGGCTGAGGAGGAGAGGAAGAGGAGGGAGAGAGAGGCTGAAGAGGAGAGGCAGAGGAGGGGGGAGGAGCTAAGGCAACAGAGGAGAAGAGAGGAGGAACGGGAGGAGGAGCTGAGGCAGCAGAGGAAGAGAGAGGAGGAACGGGAGGAGGAGAGGAGGCAACAGGAGGCTTGGGAGCAGCAGCAGTGGGAGCGCCAGAGGGCCTCTGAGCAGCAGAGGTTAGTCCAGACTGCACCTCCTCATCTGTCACTGCACCTCCTCATTTCACCTCCTCATCTGTCATAACACTAACAACAAAACCTGCTTCAGTGTGTTTACATCAGTCTGTCAGTGTGGGTCATGTGACCAACCTGTGTGTGGGTCATGTGACTAACCTGTGTGTGCATCATGTGACTAACCTGTGTGTGCATCATGTGACTAACCTGCTCTAACCCTGGTCCCTGTCTCACCCTCACCAAAGGTCTTGGGGGTCCCGGGTCTCTGTGCAGTCTGCCCTGTCCTCTGCAGACAGGTTGGTGCAGGTTCCACAGATCATCCTCCTCTTCATCACATGCTTCAGTCCCTCTGTGTGTGTGTGTGTGTGTGTGTGTGTGTGTGTGTGTGTGTGTGTGTGTGTGTGTGTGTGTGTGTGTGTGTGTGTGTGTGTGTGTGTGTGTGTGTGTGTGTGTGTGTGTGTGTGTGTGTGTGTGTTAAAGAGGCGTCCAGCAGAGAGGAGGATTGGATGTGGTGTGTGTGCAGCAGGGAGCGCTCTGATGACGGTCATAACGAGGTGTCTCTGTGGCCTCGTTAGGCCTGATGGTTGCTCTCACTGCTCAGGTCGTTTCACTAACATCAAGTTTTTATGTTTTCAGGACAAAATCCAAGTCCTCCCCCGCGCTGGATGAGGAGGAGAGACCCCAGAGGAGAGGTCAGACTCCTGATTTTCTGTGATTGTTTGATTGGTGATGTAAGGGGAGGGGCTGTGGGAGGACGTGTCAGGGTTTGAGAGTCCGCCTGTGTCTGACTCCGTGTTGGGTTGTGGCTGCACGCGTGTGCTCTGCTGCAGGTGTTCAGGTGCAGCCGGGGGGCATGGCTCACTGGCTGCTGGAGGAGCAGCTGAGGACCCTGAACGACAGGCAGCTCCAGGTGGAGCACGCCGCCTCCGAGCTGGAGCTGGAGAGGAGGAGTATCCTCAACGCCATGAGATACAGAGAGCCAGAGAGAGGTGGGCTGGGCCCTGAGACCGCCAAGACCTCAATCTGAGACCAAATCAGTCCCCCCTGTGACCCTCTGACCCTCTCTGACCCTCTTTGATCCATCAGATCTGACTCACAGCCGAACAATCGAGCGGCCGATCAATCATTCAGCCGACCAGAAAATGAGAATCAGAAACCGTTAGCTCGTGGATCCTGTTTCCTCAGGTTCCTCTGACTGGATCCTCTGACTGGATCCTCTGACTGGATCCTCTGACTGGATCCTCTGACTGGATCCTCTGACTGGATCCTCTTTCCTCAGGTTCCTCTGACTGGATCCTCTGTGAATGACGATGAAATCAAACCGAATCAGCTTCATGATTAATTTGATCCCCGCTTTGATTGAGTCTGATGTTTATGGTCCAAAGTCCACAGAGACAAACAGACCAACAAAGATCCAGGGTCCACGTCTCTGTCCAGATCCTGACAGATCCTCTGATGCAGACCTCACAGAGACTCTTCCTCTCAGTCCTCCCTCCTCATCCTCAGTTTTATCTCCTCTCTGGGTGCAGTGTCGGGCAGCGGCGCTCTGGACAGGAAGGGTCAGGTGCCGTCGTCGCAGGCTGAGGCGGAGCGTCAGCAGATCCTGAACGAGATGAAGAAGAAGACTCCCCTGCTGACGGACAGCAGCTGGATCCGCCAGCGCTCCTCGGAGCCGCCGGCCGGCAGAGACCCCGACATGCCCCCGATGCGCAGGTAGAGTAGACCCTCCGTGTGGCGTGGTGGTTTGGTTTTCTCACTAACGTCAGCGGCGTCTGCCTCTGACTCTCAGCGCGTCAGTCCATCAGTGACTGAGACGGCGCTCGCTGCAGAGTCAGGCGGCAGCCCCGCCCCCTTACTAACAGCTCACCTGGTGTGGCGTGGCCTGGCTTTGCAGGGGTGAGTCTCTGGACAACCTGGACTCCTCCTATAACTCGTGGCGCTCGTCGTGGACGCCCAGGAGCTCCTCCTCCATCCCCAACTACACCCGCCCCCACTCGGCGCTCTCTGGCAGCAGCAGCTCCTCCCAGGGCTGGGCGGGGGCCCAGAGGCCCGGATCCTCCACCCTGCCCTCCTCCTACTCCATGGGCTCCCTGCGAGGCGGGGCGGGAACCCCCACGGCGCCCTGGTCCCGACAGTCCACCTCCCCCTCCTTCTCCTCCCCCTCCCCCACCAGGTCTCCAGAGCCCACGTCCGAGTCCGGAGCCCAGCAGAGGAGCAGGTGAGTCCAGAAACCGCTTCGCCTAACGCCCCAGCAGCTGCCCCTAACCTCAGATCACTGGGTTACTGGGTTTACTGGTTGACTGGTGTATTTGGTTTACTGGGTTAACTGGGTTAACTGGGATTTATAAATATGTTGAGGTGTGGTTCACCTGGTAATGGATCCAGTTTTTCTAAACACAGTATAGCTTCTGTGTCATGTGACTCTGTGTCATGTGACTCTGTGTCATGTGACTCTGTGTCATGTGACTCTGTGTCATGTGACTCTGTGCCATGTGACCGTGGCACCAGCTGACAGGTGCTGATTGGATCAGACAAACAGAGCCTCTGATGTTTTACCTGTGATTAACGTCTGACTGAAGCTCAAACTCACCTGAAGTCTGACTCTGTTAACCTTGGTTTCAGGTGTGTGTGTGTGTGTGTGTGTGTGTGTGTGTGTGTGTGTGTGTGTGTGTGTGTGTGTGTGTGTGTGTGTGTGTGTGTGTGTGTGTGTGTTAGACTCTAAACTGTCAGCTGTGCGTTCTGTGATCCAGGTCAGTGAGTGGAAAGAAAATCTGTACGTACTGTGACCTCCCGCTGGGGAAGGGAGCGGCCATGATCATCGAGTCTCTGGGGCTCTGTTATCATTTGAGGTGTTTTAAGGTGAGCGCTCGGCTCCACCGCCTCCTCTGGAGCTCCTCCTCTGGAGCTCCTCCTCTGGAGCTCCTCCTCTGGAGCTCCTCCTCTGGAGCTCCTCCTCTGGAGCTCCTCCACGACCCTCTACTATCTGATCCTGAAACGCTAACCTGATCACTTCCACCTGTCCTGATTCACCTGTCCTGATTCACCTGTCCTGATTCACCTGTCCTATGATACACCTGTCCTTAGACCAGCCTGCTCCACCAACTCACCCTGCTCCTCTCTCCAAACTCTCCATCAGTCTGCTGGAGGAATCTTCTGGAACTTCACCTCTTCTCCGTGAATTCTCCTTCTTCCTCTCTTTCAGCTCGTCTTTCAGCTCCTCTTCTTCTCTCCGTGGTGCTCAGGGAGTTTTTTTTCTCCTCCTGTTTGTGAAAGATGATCTTAAGTCATGTCTTTGTCTAACTCCTCCTTCTCCTCTTCCTCCTCCTCCTCCTCCTCCTCTCAGTGCATCGACTGTCAGTCTGACCTCGGGGGATCGGAGGCCGGGGCTGAAGTCAGAATACGAAACAAACAGCTCTACTGCAACTCCTGCTACATGCGATTCAAAAGTGAGTGATGATGGAGTGATGGAGTGATGATGGAGAGATGGAGTGATGATGGAGTGATGGAGTGATGATGGAGTGATTATGGAGTGATGATGGAGTGATGGTGGAGGGATGATGGAGGGATGGAGTGATGGTGGAGTGATGATGGAGTGATGGAGTGATGATGGAGAGATGATGGAGTGATGGAGTGATGATGGAGTGATGGAGTGATGATGGAGTGATGGAGTGATGATGGAGTGATGATGGAGAGATGATGGAGTGATGGAGTGATGGTGGAGTGATGATGGAGTGATGATGGAGTGATAGTGGAGTGAAGATGGAGTGATGATGGAGTGATGGTGGAGAGATGGTGGAGTGATGGTGGAGTGATGGAGTGATGATGGAGTGATGGTGGAGTGATGGTGGAGTGATGGTGGAGTGATGGTGGAGTGATGGTGGAGTGATGGAGTGATGATGGAGAGATGATGAGTGATGGTGGAGAGATGATGGAGTGATGATGGAGTGATGGTGGAGTGATGATGGAGTGATGGTGGAGTGATGGAGTGATGATGGAGTGATGGTGGAGTGATGGAGTGATGATGGAGTGATGGTAGAGTGATGGTGGAGTGATGATGGAGTGATGGTGGAGTGATGGAATGATGATGGAGTGATGGAGTGATGATGGAGAGATGATGGAGTGATGGTGGAGTGATGATGGAGTGATGGTGGAGTGATGGAGTGATGATGGAGAGATGGTGGAGTGATGATGGAGTGATGGTGGAGTGATGATGGAGTGATGGTGGAGTGATGGAGTGATGATGAGTGATGGTGGAGTGATGATGGAGTGATGGTGGAGTGATGGAATGATGATGGAGTGATGGAGTGATGATGGAGAGATGATGGAGTGATGGTGGAGTGATGATGGAGTGATGGTGGAGTGATGGAGTGATGATGGAGAGATGATGAGTGATGGTGGAGAGATGATGGAGTGATGATGGAGTGATGGTGGAGTGATGACAGTGATAAAGGACTGATGAACTGATGAACTGATGGACTGACGGACTGACGGACTGATGGACTGATGGACTGATGGACTGACGGACTGACGGACTGATGGACTGATGGACTGATGGACTGGTGGACTGATGGACTGATGGACTGGTGGACTGATGGACTGGTGGACTGATGGACTGACGTACTGACGGACTGGTGGACTGATGGACTGACGGACTGATGGACTGATGGACTGATGGACTGGTGGACTGATGGACTGACGGACTGGTGGACTGATGGACTGACGGACTGACGGACTGATGGACTGATGGACTGGTGGACTGATGGACTGACGGACTGGTGGACTGATGGACTGACGGACTGACGGACTGATGGACTGATGGACTGGTGGACTGATGGACTGATGGACTGGTGGACTGATGGACTGGTGGACTGATGGACTGACGTACTGACGTACTGACGTACTGACGAACTGATGGACTGATGAACTGATGGACTGATGGACTGGTGGACTGATGCAGGTCTCTGTGCCCCCCCAGCTGGTCAGCCCACCTCCATGTGACCTGAGCGTGCTGCAGCAGATTGATGAGGAGACCACGAGCGACAACAACCCGTGAGCTGTGGATCAGGATCAGTGGATCCAGCTGGGCCGTGGTCTGAGAGGAGTTTTTATCAGTGCTTCATTCAGAGCGGGCTGGAGGCGGGGCTTAAAGACTTTCATATCAGAGGAAGTATTACTGCTGTACAGAGTCAGGGCCTTCCTGCACGCCGCTGTTTATTGTTCTACTGTCGACTCTCCATCAGCTGATTCAGGATAGACTATCACAGAGAGATTTTTACTGCTCTGCATGCTTCATCCCTCTGTCTGTCTGTCTCTCTGTGATTGTAACCTGTCTGTCTGTCTGTCTGTTGTCTGAGGTCTTGTGTGGTCTTGGGGCCTTGTTGTTGTTGTAACGGGGAAGTGATTGAGATTATTAGAGCTTTCTGGATATATTTAAACTGCTTGGATAGCACTTGTCTGAGGTTTCAGGAGTTTTGAACACAGGAGCAGGTTTCTGAGTGAAGAATCTCGTCCTGAATGAACGGCATTGAAACGCAAACGTTTGTAAATAAAAGACTAAAAGCTCACCTGGTGTCTGTGTGTTTTTCTGTTCCCTCTGCCTGCCTGTCTCTCTGTCTGTCTGTCTGTCTGTCTGTCTGTCTGTCTGTCTGTCTGTCTGTCTGTCTGCCTGTCTCTCTCTCTGTCTGTCTGTCTGTCTGTCTGCCTGTCTGTCTGCCTGTCTCTCTCTCTGTCTGTCTGTCTGTCTGTCTGCCTGTCTGTCTGCCTGTCTCTCTGTCTGTCTGTCTGCCTGTCTGTCTGTCTGTCTGTCTGTCTGCCTGTCTGTCTGCCTTTCTCTCTGTCTCTCTGTCTGCCTGTCTGTCTGTCTCTCTGTCTGTCTGCCTGTCTGTCTGTCTCTCTGTCTGTCTGTCTGTCTGTCTGTCTCTCTGTCTGTCTGTCTGTCTGTCTGCCTGTCTGTCTGCAGAGCTGTCTCCTAATCAGAGGAATCTGAATGAGCTGTGTTTGTCAGAGGACCTTTCTGCTCCGTCTCTGAAGCCAGTTAGTCATACATATTTCATGGTGTGAGCAGCGTTGGTCTGATTCCTCTTTGATGATCTATTTTCTTCATGCTCTCTGTGGTTTTTATCTGTTTCATGTGATCCTCTCTGCATAAACATCCTCTGAATATTCATTGGCAGAGAAGCCTTCCTGATTTTTTAGTCCCAGCGTTTGAAAAGCGGGGAACGTTAAATTTTCCCATGAATGGAGATAATCTGAGGCTCTGATGGAGAGCGGCTGATGGAGCAGAGTCTGGCTCCGTCTCCAGGAGGTCCGGCACAAACTGAGGTCAGGCACAAACTGGGCCCAGGCAGGTCCTCCTATTCTGGGCTCCTGGTTCAGCTTCCTCTGGGCGCTCGTGGGAGGAAGAGGTTTTAATCCTCACACTGAGAAACAAGGTGTGTGTGTGTGTGTGTGTGTGTGTGTGTGTGTGTGTGTGTGTGTGTGTGTGTGTGTGTGTGTGTGTGTGTGTATGTGTGTGTGTGTGTGTGTGTGTGTGTGTGTGTGTGTGTGTGTGTGATTGTGTGTGTGTGTGTGTGTCAGGGGGGGGAGCTCAGATGTGTTCCCCATTCCTCTTTCTTTGTCTCTCCGATGAAGACTGCAGTGATCAGGGGGTTTCTGGTTTTATGGGGTCAGGCGTCTCTGAGAGGATCCTTCACCCCAAACCACCAAACTGTGTGTGAGTAGTTCCTGAACTGGGTCCACAGGGGGCGCTGTGATCTTCCTCACAGGCTGAGGATGGCTCAGGCTGTGCTAACTGTCTGTAAGCTGGTGAGTTTTTTTGGACACAATAGAAAGTCAGCTAAGCTCATTTACCCATGTGATTGTATTAGTGGACTTAATCTGATGCTGGTTCAGAGTACAGGTACCTTAATCCACACAGTCTGAGGAGACCAGAGTCTGTCAGGGCTGAAGGAGCAGGTCCATGTGTCTGTAGAAGAACCAGACTGATGTGGACTGGATGTTTTCAACCCTCTCAGTGCCCAGGAGTGATCTCTGACTGATCCTAAACCTGAAGCCTCTCTGGGCCTCGGTCTCTGACTGATCCTAAACCTGAAGCCTCTCTGGGCCTCGGTCTCTGACTGATCCTAAACCTGAAGCCTCTCTGGGCCTCGGTCTCTGACTGATCCTAAACCTGAAGCCTCTCTGGGCCTCGGTCTCTGACTGATCCTGTCTAAACGAAGCGTTGGCTGGAGCTCCCCTCAGCCTGAACAGATGCTGTCATTAGTCAGGTAATTGCAGACTTGTCACAGACCTGTTGCCATGGGACCTGTTGTATACCACCTGAAGAGCTGTCAGAGAAATGAAGCTCAGACATTAGAGGAAATGGATTTTAAATAAACCTGAGAGTCAGAGAGCCGGTCTCCCAGGGTCAGGTCCAGATCCTGCTGCTCATCAACCGCCTGAACAAAGACAGAGGGTCTAAAAACCAGAGACTGAGCACCTGAACCCCTGACCCCTTAACCCTGACCGTATCAGAAAGGTAGAGGGAACAGCTCCTCACCTCCTCTATGATGAAACACCTCCTCTATGATGAAACACCTCCTCTATGATAAAACACCTCCTCTATGATGAAACACCTCCTCTATGATAAAACACCTCCTCTATGATGAAACACCTCCTCTATGATAAAACACCTCCTCTACGATGAAACACCTCCTCTACGATGAAACACCTCCTCTATAATGAAACACCTCCTCTATGATGAAACACCTCCTCTATGATAAAACACCTCCTCTATGATGAAACACCTCCTCTACGATGAAACACCTCCTCTATGATGAAACACCTCCTCTACGATGAAACACCTCCTCTATGATGAAACACCTCCTCTACGATGAAACACCTCCCTTCTGTGTTAAAATGAAATTAGCTACATAACACAGCTTCTGAATACAGTAAGGTTAGCTTAGCGTTAGCTTAGCGTTAGCTTCTCCTAGCTTAGCTGTCTCCTCTCTCATGTGATCCAGTCCATGGTGCTGAAGTCTGTTTGCTGTGAATGTGTGGCTCTGATCTGACGTCAGTTTATCCTCACTCTGTAAAATCGTGTTCGCTGTGGAAGAGGAAACAGTCGCTCTGACCACGACAGACGGAGACAGGAGGAGGTGACGGAGCAGGAGTTGGGTGGCGTCTCGTTTCTCTCTGAGGTGGTGGAGAGGGCCAAAGGCCAATGGGATTGGATGAACTGTTTGGCGTCTGTTTGATTCCTAAATTGACTTCCTGCGCAGAGAATGAAGTCACTTCAAACCCAGGCCGTGGCCCCTGGGGGCCCCTGAACCCTGTGCCCTGGGTAGATGATTAATCCATGCGTGGTAATGAATAATTTTAATCAACATGTTCATCTGGTGTAAAAGTGTTTGAGTGCAGCGCCCCGCGGCGTGCACAGGTGGCTGATCAATAAGTGATTATTTACAGACGATCGAGCTCGCTGCAGACATGAAAACATTTCTTCAGACGTGTGGAGAGCCATCGATCCGTGACCTTTGGTTGGCTGAGGAAATGATGGGTCTGATCCCTGCCTGT
The DNA here is from genome assembly GCF_033239565.1 of Halichoeres trimaculatus. Lineage (NCBI taxonomy): Eukaryota > Metazoa > Chordata > Actinopteri > Labriformes > Labridae > Halichoeres > Halichoeres trimaculatus. The sequence goes on along the minus strand of NW_027437197.1, from coordinate 347,660 downwards.
CCTCATTATGAACTCTAATCCCTGACTCAGTAAAGGGTAAAGCTTCAGGGATTCAGATCATCCAGAAACCAAACCACAGCAGAGAGCCGAGCACGGGGCAGGTGAGTCCTCTGAGCATCGTTAGCCTGACTGCTTCCACAGAGCACCCAGGTTTGAGCCAGAACTGATCCAGATCTGATCCAGATCTGATCCAGATCTGATCCAGTCCCTGCAGGAGACCGTCCAACAGCCATGAAGATGACTCGTCTAAAACCTGCACAGAAAGAGAAAATGAAGCTTTTCTGAATCCGTCCTGGTCTGTGAGGGAGAGGAAAACACAGCCTGTTGGGCTGAGGACAGAGTACGTGGTTTCTGTCTGTGACCTTAAAGAGCTCTGACTGGATCCAGGCTGAGGAAAAGGAGGGTCCACAGTTAAAGACATTCATTGAGTTTCTTTCTTCAGCTCGGAGCAGCACAGAGAGCGGCACAGAGAGCAGCACAGAGAGCGGCACAGAGAGCGGCACAGAGAGCGGCACAGAGAGCGGCACAGAGAGCGGCACAGAGAGCGGCACAGAGAGCGGCACAGAGAGCGGCACAGAGAGCAGGAAGGGTTACACGGCTGAGAAACGATAAGCCTGCACGGTCACAGCTGGCCTCCCTGATACAGACTGCATCACACCCGAGGGGGACAGGACCAAGTCTTCTGTCCTGGTTTTAATCCGTCCTGTTTGGGGCGAGCATGAACAGGAATACTGATTCTCTGTTAGCGTGTTTCTCCTTCAGCGGACGTTTTTCTGCATGTCAAGCAGCAGGAGACGAACGGGAGAGAAGTCATTCACTGAGGATGAATCCTATCACATTTAGCTCGTATTAAAGTCACAACACATTTCCTGTTTGTAGTCTGGAGGCTGCAGCCCCCCCCCCCCATTCATTACAGCAGCTCTACCTCCCAGCATGCATCTGTTCAAACAGCCACAGAGAGACAGGTGTGAGATAAAAGCTCCTGACGAATATTTGGTGGCGCTGGATCTCATTCAGAGTTTTCTTTATGAAGGCAGATGGCACAGCTCTTCACTGGTCCAGGTGTGTGTGTGTGTGTGTGTGTGTGTGTGTGTGTGTGTGTGTGTGTGTGTGTGTGTGTGTGTGTGTGTGTGTGTGTGTGTGTGTGTGTGTGTGTGTGTGTGTTCATGCCTGTCTATCACACACTGGCAGGGCCCGTTTACCCCTCTGCCCTCGCTCCTCACTCCTCGCTCCTCGCTCCTCGCTCCTCGCCCTGCGCTGGAGTTAATTAGGATTTTATCAGAGGAGAACTTGAAAGAGGAGGTGACACGCTCTCAAACCGTCACCTGATGTCAGGAGATTCGCTCTGACGCTGGTGTTACGCACAGAGACACACAGATGGAGCTAAATGTCATCATGTCTCCGTCCTCCCTCTGACACTGAAGACAGGTGGAAACACCTCCTGACTCCTCCTCCTGACTCCTCCCCCCAGAGGTGGTTTCTCTGGACGGGGGCTGGAGGAGGTCACGTCCAGCTCCTCTGTATCTCTGCCCCTCACATCAAAACCAGGGACCTTATGACCTCATTTTATTTAAAGTGATGTTAAAGAGCTGCTCCACTCTCCATCGCCCCCTTCTGTCCGGTGTGTCTGACTGTTTCCATGTTTCTGACAGTTAGAGAGAGGTTAGAAAAATAAACCTTAGATTTAAAGGATATGAAGGAGAAAAGGAGGCTAACACCTGAGGATTGAGGATTCAGGCAGAGAGGATGAGGAGCACAAAGGCTGACAGATTCTCTGAAAGGAGGATTTTCTCCTCCAGCAGCTCACAGATCTGATTGTCCTCCTCTTTTGTCTCCCCTGAGCTTCAGACTAACACAGGTCTCTGCGTACCATCAGGCTGTCTCAGGTTCCTTCCTCTGGTCTTATCCTCTGGTTCTCACCACGACAGAGGATCTAAAAAAATCAGACTGATGACACAGCTCAGAGCCACATTCAGACTCACAAAAGAAGCAAATTGACCCTGACAGTCTCCTCTCTGAGTCTCCTCTGACTGAGTCTCCTCTCTGAGTCTCCTCTCTGAGTCTCCTCTGACTGAGTCTCCTCTGACTGAGTCTCCTCTGACTGAGTCTCCTCTGACTGAGTCTCTGACTGAGTCTCCTCTGACTGAGTCTCCTCTGACTGAGTCTCTGACTGAGTCTCCTCTGACTGAGTCTCCTCTGAGTCTCCTCTCTGAGTCTCCTCTCTGAGTCTCCTCTGACTGAGTCTCCTCTCTGAGTCTCCTCTGACTGAGTCTCCTCTGAGTCTCCTCTCTGAGTCTCCTCTCTGAGTCTCCTCTCTGACTGAGTCTCCTCTCTGAGTCTCCTCTCTGAGTCTCCTCTCTGAGTCTCCTCTGACTGAGTCTCCTCTCTAACTGAGTCTCCTCCGACTGAGTCTCCTCTCTGAGTCTCCTCTGACTGAGTCTCCTCTCTGAGTCTCCTCTCTGAGTCTCCTCTCTGAGTCTCCTCTCTAAGTCTCCTCTGACTGAGTCTCCTCTCTGAGTCTCCTCTGACTGAGTCTCCTCTGACTAAGTCTCCTCTGACTGAGTCTCCTCTCTGAGTCTCCTCTGACTGAGTCTCCTCTGACTAAGTCTCCTCTGACTAAGTCTCCTCTGACTGAGTCTCCTCTCTGAGTCTCCTCTCAGTGACTCCTGTTCAGACAGCAGGAGGTCCATGAGGAGCTGTTATCGTGGTCACTGCGGCGGTGTGTGGGTGATGTTTCATGTGGAAAGGTGAAGCTGTGAGCGCCGTCCTTTGTTGGAGCTCCATCAGCGTCATTATCTCAGTGCAGAGCAGTAATTACTGAGGCTGATTGCTCGCCATCATTTCCCGCTCTGCGTGCTCCTCTTTTCACCGTGCTCCAGCTGAGGAGACGAGCTCTAAGGATTTATTGATGTCCCATGTCTGAATATGTGACTGTCATGTTCAGTCCATGGAGGAACCAAACAATCAGGCTCTGAGACACCTGAGGGACAGGTGAGGGACACCTGAGGGACAGGTTAGGGACAGGTGAGGGACAGGTGAGGGACAGGATAGGGACACCTGAGGGACACCTGAGGGACAGGTTAGGGACACCTGAGGGACAGGTGAGGGACACCTGAGGGACAGGTTAGGGACACCTGAGGGACAGGTGAGGGACAGGTTAGGGACACCTGAGGGACAGGTTAGGGACACCTGAGGGACAGGTGAGGGACACCTGAGGGACAGGTGTGCGCCTCTGTGTGTAGGGTTAGGATCATGTAAAGGTAGAAACAGTCTTCCTCCTGTCAGGACGTGTTTCAGTCCACCTGTCGGTCTCTCTCCTCACATCAGGCAAGCAGGTAAAGGCTGACCTCAGCCCTCAGCAGGAGGAGGAGGAGGAGCAGGAGGAGGAGGAGGAGGGTCACTGAGCAGTTGATGGAGATAAAGAGTTTCTGTGGCAGAAACAGGATGGAGGCTGATGTTGGTCTGAGCGTTGGAGCGTCTGAAAGCAGCAGACCTTCAGGTTCAGTTCACTCACACTAAACTGGGACATTTAATCTGAAACCTCAAAGTTTAACTCTCTGAGATTTAGCCCCAGAGTCCTGGGGGGTCCAGAGTCCCAGGGGGTCCAGAGTCCAGGGGGTCCAGAGTCCCAGGGGGGCCAGAGTCCCAGGGGTCTCAGACAGTGATGCGCCAGCTGCTATCTCTTCATACTTGACTGCAGGCCCCCCCAGAGACCAGAACTGGATCTGGATCTGGGACAAGGTGCCCTCCGGTATTTCTCCAGAGTCCTGGCTCCAAACTGATTTCCTCTCTGTTTGTTTTGGACAAATGCTCCGTTCGTCTTCACGCTGTTGGTCTCTGTGAGGAGGGAAAACTCCACACATGAATGCTAACCTTGGGGCAACGCTAACCCTAGGTACAGCTAACAATGCTAACCCCCAGATAATGCTTACACAATGGCAACGCTAACCTTGGTAGAGCTAACAATGCTGACCCTCAGATAATGCTAACCTAAGGCAATGCTAACTCTAGGTACAGCTAACAATGCTTACCCTTAGATAATGCTAACCCTTAGATATGCTAACCCCTAGGTACAGTTGACAATGCTAACCTTCAGATAATGTTAACCCTTAGATATGCTAACCCCTAGGTACAGTTGACAATGCTAACCTTCAGATAATGCTAACCCTGAGGCAATATTAACCCCAGGTACAGGAAGCAATGCTTACCCTTAGAAAATGCTAACCCTCAGATTATGCTACCTAGGTACAGTTTACAATGCTAACCCTTAGATAATGCTAACCCTGAGGCAATGCTAACCCTAGGTACAGTTGACAATGCTAACCCTCAGATAATGTTAACCTTCAGATAATGCTAACCCTTAGAAAAAACTAACCCTAAGAAAATGCTTACTCTATTTACAGTTAACAATGCTAACCCTTAGATAATGCTAACCCTGAGATTAAGCTAACCCTTAAATAATGATAACCCTGAGAAAAAGCTAACGCTCAAATAAACCTTACAAATCTAACCCTTAGATAATGCTAACCCTTAGATAAAGCTAACCCTCAGTTAAAGCTAACAAAGTTAACCCCGAGATGAACCATCTTAATGAGGCTTCTCCCCCTGTTAGCTTCCCTCTGTTAGCGGTCCTTGGCATGTCTCCATGTTGACAGACCGGACTTTAGATTCCTATGTTGGTGGATCTGCTCAGACCCTGGGTGGGCCCCTGACTGTACCCTGGTCTGTTTTGGAAACTGAGCTCTGAGCTGAGTTCATCATTAAACCCAGTAAGTGCTCCTGGGCCTCACAGGGAGCACGGGAACACGGAGCGAGGAACACGGAGCGAGGAACACGGAGCGAGGAACACGCTCGGCTTATTAGGGAGCGCGGCTTGTTAACTCACTAATGGCCTGAGTGTTTGCTTTAGGTTATCCTGGAAACATCACTCACTCCCGTTTGTCTCCAAACTCAATTTCATGCTCTCCTGAGCTGATACTGCGTGTCCCGAGGAGACGAGGAGACGAGAGGAGAGGAGGAGGAGAGGAGGAGAGGAGGAGAGGAGGAGAGATGATGCTGTTTGAACAGACTGAACATCCAAACATGTGACTCTACTTCCTTCGAGCTCTTACTGTAAGAAAGCTAAACTATCATTGTCTCTGAGCGATGACTGGGACATTTATACTCTCTGCTCTTCCTCTTCTTCCTCCTCGTCCTCCTCTTCCTCCTCTTCCTCCTGGTCACAGGGAACATGTTGTGGGTTTTATCTCCTTCACACAGCAGGATGTTTGAAGTGAAGCTGATGTGAACGTGATAAACAGTAATCTGAGTCTGGATGTGTGGAGAGCGTTTACCGTCCCTCTGTCTGTCGCTGTCATCTCTGCGTCAGTCAGTCTGTATCTGTGTCTGCTAACGTTTCTTTACGAACAGTCTGAGCTCGTCCTGACCCACCGTGAGGGGAGACCTGTGCAGCATTTAGTGAGCGTCAGAGGACGAACCTGTCACAGACAGAAACCTGGAGCAGAACCAGACCCCTGTTAGACCTCCACGGTGAGGTTAGAGTTTAATGTTTTCTGAATGAATCACCCAACTCCACGTTGTCCAACCCATGAGCTTCAGATTCAGAGATAACACAGTTTTCCTCATGGCTGCTGAATCTGTTGTTTCACCCGAACACGCTTTGAATCGTCACCTTTCTGACCCCAGAGGTGGTGACCAGGTCCAGGTCTGTAAAGTGGGACTCTGGTGATGGATGGTCTGATGCAGGTATTGGATTCCCCCTCACCTCCTGATGGATTTTCAACACATCGTATTTCATCAGTTCCTGTTGGTGACTCATTTCTCCTGAGGAGGTGCAGCTGTGTGTTAAAGTGACTCCTGGGCCTGGAGGTCGTCTCCTCCTGCTCCTCATCAAACGTCTCTCAGGTCTCATTTCCATCTCAGCGTGTCTTTAAAGTGTCTCCTCATATACACTCAGACATTTAACGTCTCATTTAAACGAGTGTTTTTCCATCTTCGGCGTGCACTGCCTCCTCCTCCTCCTCCTCCTCCTCCTCCTCCTCCTCCTCCTCTGTCTGAGTCCTGTCCCTGTGATAGCAGTCCTTTGCCGAGGCCTCCCCCGGCTCTGTTCGCCTGCTTTTGGAGAATAATCCCTTTCTTAATTAACACCAGTAAGCCGGCACTTTTTGATAAACACCTGCGCCTGGTTGTGAGGCGTCCACTGGGGGCTGTGAGCGAGTGTTTTTCTCTGAGTGCTGATTGATTTCTTTCAGGGCTCTGTCTCTTCACAGCTCCACATGAATCAGAGCTGTTATTCTCTGAGAGCACAAACTGGAGTTATATTTCCACACAGAGGCCAAACACCGCTCTGTTTCCCTCCATCACGTGCTCCAGCTGAGCGGCTCTGCAGCTCTGTGAGGGAAATCTTCCTCATTCAGGAAATCTGCCTGTTCCTCCTCCAGGGAGTCCAGGAGAGGAGGACTCAGACTGTTTCCACTGTCTCCACTAGAGATCTGAACCCTTCAGACACCCTGATACCCCTGACCCCCCTGACCCCCCAGACCAGCTCAAGGATCAGTTTGGAGCTGTTTGTGTTTCACATGTTTCAGCTTGTGTTCCCAGAATAACTCACTGATCCAGATCCAAATGATGATAATAATAAAGACCAGTGATGGTAATAATGATAATGATGATGATGAGAATGAGAATGAAAACAAGGATGATGACGTAGGGAAGAAGGAATATGATAATATGGACGATGAGTTTCGGAAAGATGATCAAAAGGAGAAAGATGATCACGATGATGATGCTGATGTTGACGATAGTGATGACGATGATGAGAAGGAGGAGGATTAGGATGAAACTGAGGGAGAAGATGATGGGGACAATAATAAGAAGGATAAAGAGAGTGATGATGAGGAGGATAATGATGACAATAATAAGAATATTATGAATGATAATGATGATGAGGATGAGGATGAGGATGATGATAAGAATGTTGTGAATGATAATGATAATGAGAATGAGAATGAGGATGAGGAGGATAATGTTGATAATGATGGTGATGAGGATGATGAAAAGGAGGACGAGGATTAGGATGAGGCTGAGGGAGATGATGATGGGGATGATAATAAGGATGATGAAGAGTGATGATGATGATGATGATGATGATGATGATAATGATGATGATGATGATGATGATGATGATGATGATGATGATGAGGAGAACAATGATGACAATAATAATAATGTTGTGAATGATAATGATAATTAGAATGAGAATGAGGAGGATAATGTTGATAATGAAGATGATGAAGATGATGATGCTGACAATAGTGATGAGGATGATGAAAAGAAGGAAGAGGATTAAGATGAGGCTGAGGGAGATGATGATGGGGACGATGATAAGGATGATGATGAGGAGGATAATGTTAATGATGAGGATGATGAGGATGATGAAAAGGAGAACGAGGATTAGGATGAGGCTGAGGGAGATGATGATGAGGATGATAATAAAGATGATGAAGAGAGTGATGATGATGATGATGATGATGATCATGATGATGATGATGATCATGATGACAATAATAACAATGTTGTGAATGAAAATGATAATTAGGACGAGGATGATGAGGATGATGAGAGTATCTTGTCCGAGAGCTGTCTCCTCTCTCGTCTCTGCTCGTTAACTCTCTTTGCCCTTTAGTAACCCCTTGCTGACAGCCTGATTTCCTGACTGAGCAGCAGCTGTTGACCTCTGCGTGCTCACAGACGGCGCTGTGATTGGAGAGGGTTCGTTCTGACTGCGGGCGACGATGGAGCAGCGATCTGCTGATCCTCCAGCTGCTGCGGCTCCTCCTCAACACCTCCTTCTTCCTGACAAACCCTCTCCACCTAATCAGTAATCAATGCTGTTAATCAGCTACACCACCTGGCTCCTCCTGCCTGCTCGGCGCTCTGGCTCGGGTCAATGGCCGCCCAGGTAGGGGCAGATTAGCCCGCTAAGTGGGCAGGAAGTGGATCCATCCTGGTCGAAGTCGGTGGCTGAGCTCAGTCCGTTACTGGAGCCTGTAGGTTTGGAGCTCAGCTGGAGCGAGGCTAAATCTGTCCCCGTCACCAACTCTGATTTCCTCCACTCAGCTGCTCCAGCTTCAACCTCTGCTGCGTTACAGTCCATGAATATTTAAAGTCTCCTTCAGGCCGAGGAGAGCGATCAGTCATCGATGATCAGGCCCTATTCAGATATTATCAAACTGTCAGACTGCTCTGAGCTGCTGATGGAGGTGTCACTGCTCTCCTCCTCCTCCTCCTCCTCCTCCTGTTCCACCGCTGGAACATCATTCACCTCCTTATTATATAACGGTTCCTGCTCCCAGCGGAGGAACAGGAGCCACGCTGACAGCCAGGAACCCTGAGCTCCTTTGACCTGGATCTAACTCTGAGCCAGAGTCCAGCTGTAAGTCTCCTCCTCTGCCCTCATCACGTAGGAGACTCTCCCTCCGTCAGGTCTGGTGTTATCCAGCAGTCTGAGGTCCGTCTCTGGGGTCTTTGTTTGCTCAGGACGTCTGTAAACACGCCTCCCTCCAGCAGCAGAGCACAAACACAGTAATCTGATGGGAGAAGAGGAAATGAAACTTCATGATCGCCCTCAACACTCCGACAGAAGTGACCCAGGAAACAGAGGCCGGTAATTTCATCCCCTCAAATTCAATTCACTTCTTCACAGAGTCATGCAGACATTCATTGTGAGGGCCGGACCTCCCGGGGCGCGGCCAGTTCATTAGAGGAGATCTCCATTTACGCTCAGGCGCCTCCTCTCCTCCTGCTGAGCTGATTTTAGACCTGCTGAGGCTCAGACGGAGGGTCAGACAGAGGACGCAGACTCCTGCAGGAGCTACACACACATCCACAGACAGACAGAAAAACACAAAGAAACAGGCAGACAGAAAGACAGACAGGCACAGAAAAAAACAAACAAACAAACAGGCAGACAGACAGAAAACAAAGACTCCTGCAGGAGCTACATACACATCCACTCCTCTATCCACCTCTCCTCCTCTATCCTCCTCTCCTCCTCCTCCTCTCCTCCTCTCCTCCATTCCTCCTCTCTCCTCAATCTGATTCCTCTCCCTAAAGTAATGGAGCAGGTGGAGGTTCAGTGTACAGCTCCTCCTGTCTGAGGTGAGGTCTGGTCCAGCTCGGTGTCCTCGTCCTGACCAGGGTCTCAGGTTTCCCCTCGTCCTGACCTACCCTCAGCTGGAGCATGTTTTTGTTTCCTGACAGCCTGGCATCATCTGACCTTTACCTTTCCAGGAGAGTCTCTGTGAACCTCTGCGCTCTCTAAATGTCACCTGCCTCAGCGTGAGCCCAGCCTCACAGTCAGAGAGGACGTCACTGAGAGAGTCCTCCACCAGTCGCACAGTCCTCATCATCCACAGTCTGACCTCAGAGTGTCCCCTAACTGGTCACAGTCTGACCTCAATCTGACCTCAGTCTGACCTCAGTCTGACCTCAGTCTGACCTCAGAGTGTCCCCTTCCTGGTCTCAGTCTGTCCATAGTGTGACCTCAGTGTGACCTCAGTCTGATCTCAGTCTGAACTATGTCTGACCTCAGTCTGACCACAGTCTGACCTCAGTCTGACCACAGTCTGACCTCAGTCTGACCTCAGTCTGACCTCAGTCTGACCTCAGTGTGTCCCCTTCCTGGTCTCAGTCTGTCCATAGTGTGACCTCAGTGTGACCTCATTGTGACCTCAGTCTGATCTCAGTCTGAACTCAGTCTGATCTCAGTCTGACCTCAGTCTGACCACAGTCTGACCTCAGTCTGACCTCAGTCTGACCTCAGAGTGTCCCCTTCCTGGTCTCAGTCTGTCCATAGTGTGACCTCAGTGTGACCTCAGTCTGATCTCAGTCTGAACTATGTCTGACCTCAGTCTGACCACAGTCTGACCTCAGTCTGACCACAGTCTGACCTCAGTCTGACCTCAGTCTGACCTCAGTCTGACCTCAGTGTGTCCCCTTCCTGGTCTCAGTCTGTCCATAGTGTGACCTCAGTGTGACCTCAGTGTGACCTCAGTCTGATCTCAGTCTGAACTCAGTCTGATCTCAGTCTGACCTCAGTCTGACCACAGTCTGACCACAGTCTGACCTCAGTCTGATCTCAGTTTGACCTCAGTAGGACCACAGTCTGACCTCAGTCTGATCTCAGTCTGACCTCAGTCTGACCCTAGTCTGACCTCAGTCTGATCTCAGTCTGACCTCAGTCTGACCACAGTCTGACCTCAGTCTGACCTCAGTCTGATCTCAGCCTGACCTCAGTTTGACCTCAGTCTGACCTCAGTCTGTCCTCAGTCTGACCTCAGTCTGACCTCAGTGTGTTCCCTTCCTGGTGTCATTGTGACCTTTTTCTGACCTCAGTCTGACCACAGTTTGACTTCAGTGTGACCTCAGTTTGACCTCAGTCTGTCGAAAGTTTGACCTTAGCGTGCTCCTTTCCTGGTCTCAGTCTGTCGAAAGTCTGACCTCAGTGTGACCTCACTGTGAAGCTGTAACCCACAGTGTGTTTCTGCCCAGGTCATTGCAGGGCTGAGCAAGTAGCTAACTAATGCTAACTAATGCTAAGTTGAGACAGAGTCACCATGAATATCAGTCTGACAGACTGTCTCTGCAGTTCCTCAGATTAAGATTTGAAAGCACCTCCTGTTGCTCCCTGCACGCCTAGAAGTTTGTTCACTCCTTTTTCATTTTATTTCTCTTTTTCTCTACAAGGTGTGTTCCTCTGTCGTTCTCTCTGAGGCGTGTTCCTCTGTCGTTCTCTCTGAGGCGTGTTCCTCTGTCGTTCTCTCTGAGGCGTGTTTCTCTGTCAGAGCGTCTTTCTCTCTTGACTTCCTGATGATGGAGCGTAGATTAAAGGTGTGACAGACTCAGATCAGACACATCCTCTGGCTTTAGACGATGGGTGGTGTAACAGCTCTGATCTGGCTCCTCTCTGGTTTCTGGCCTGTCAGACCAGGCTGGAGCGTCTTTGTGGAGCTCTGCAGGAGATGAGAGCTGGTAAACAGAGGGTGTAGAGCCTGAGTCGATGTATAAGTGGGCTTTGATTGCAGGCTGCAGAGCTTTCTGAATGCAGGCTGAGAGGATGCTCAGCTCGATGTTTCTGAGTCATTAAAGCTGTGGAGCTCTGACTGAGTGACAGCTCTCCGTTTAAATCCTCATCACTCAAAGATTTTCCTGTGAGCTCTTTGAATCTAAAGATATCTGCAGTTAAACTGTGAGGATCGATGTTCAACCTGAAGCTGGTGAACGCAGCGTTCTTCTGGCAGCGTTTCCGTTCAAAGAGCGTCTCTCATACCGAGCTCCTCCAGCATCCACACAGATCCTCGGATGTTTCTGGAACATCAGGGCGAAGCTTCACCTCGGGGCTGACGCTCACTCAACATCTGATCCTGTCAGGAAACGTCTCCCAGCGTTCCTTCCCAACGCATGGATGAGTCCTCGTCTCCTGCCTCTCGTCTTCAGCGTGATTAAAAAAAATGTTTGAGCTCATGATGAGATTTTATCGTTAATCTGTGGAAAGTCCTCAGTTTCTGACCCCATCACCTGCTGAGGCTCAGACCTGGGCCCAGATCAGCAGGGTCCAGCAGGTGTTAGTTTTCATGGCTTCAGTCTTTTCTATCTTTGTATTTCTACGTCTCTGATCGCTGCCCCGGCTCCTGAACATACAAACAGCCCATCACTGACTCTACGACTTCGGTCTGGGGCTGCTGAAAATATTTCAAAGAGAGCGTCGGCCTGAAGACGTCCGTCTGTCTGTCAGTCTGCCTTCTGTTCATATCCTCTCGTTTTTCCTCTTTTTATCTGTCAGAGTTCACAGAAAGAGTCAAACCACATGTTTCAGACCTGGACTGATGCTCAGGAAAATCAAGAGAAGAATAACTTTGACATTTTCAGAGCATCTGGCCCTGAGCCCTGATGTAAATATTTCCCCTGTTTCCTCTGGAAGGTTCAGAGCCAGACCCAGAGAATGATACAGAAAGGGCTGATCAGAGGAGAGAGCAGTGAACGGTCCGTCACTTCATCACAGGGTTTGACTCAGTCTGATTCAGTTTGATTCAGTTTGATTCAGTTTGACTCAGTTTGATTCAGTTTGACTCAGTTTGATTCAGTTTGATTCAGTTTGATTCAGTTTGACTCAGTTTGTCTCAGTTTGACTCAGTTCGATTCAGTTTGATTCATTTTTATTCAGTTTGATTCATTTTTATTCAGTTTGATTCATTTTTATTCAGTTTGACTCAGTTTGATTCATTTTTATTCAGTTTGATTCATTTTTATTCAGTTTGATTCATTTTTATTCAGTTTGATTCATTTTTATTCAGTTTGACTCAGTTTGATTCATTTTTATTCAGTTTGATTCATTTTTATTCAGTTTGACTCAGTTTGATTCAGTTTGATTCAGTTTGACTCAGTTTGATTCAGTTCGTCTCAGTTTGACTCAGTTTGACTCAGTTCGTCTCAGTTTGACTCAGTTCGTCTCAGTTTGACTCAGTTTGACTCAGTTCGTCTCAGTTTGACTCAGTTTGACTCAGTTTGACTCAGTTTGACTCAGTTTGACTCAGTTTGATTCAGTTTGACTCAGTTTGACTCAGTTTAATCAGTGTGTTGATGGAGGTAAACCTCTGACAGGATTGGGGGTCTGGGTTCTCTCACTGATCACAGAGGAGCTCAGAGTCCAGCTCCTGTCAAACAAACCAGGACGTTTCTGCTCTGAGGGGAAGTTTCTGGATGGTTCTTCATGATCGCTGTGAGTCGGTTCCTTTCAGAGGAAGGTTCTGGATCAGAGTTCTGGCTCAACTCCTAAAACCCAGTCCACAGGTTTCTGTCAGAGCCAGAGGACTGATGACGAGCTCCTGAACCAGCTCTCAGCGCCTGATGGGGATCAGGATCAGTCAGGACCAGAACCAGAGTTTGGGTTTGGTTCAGCTCGGCCCACATTACGTCAGCTCCTTATGTTGGTGCCAGCTGAGCTCCTCTCCTGAAGGGTGTGTGTGTGTGTGTGTGTGTGTGTGTGTGTGTGTGTGTGTGTGTGTGTGTGCGTGTGTGTGTGTGTGTGTGACAGCAGGATAAACCTCTGTTTAAAGGAACATGATGTCAGTCCTTCGTCCCAGTGAAGTGACCCAGTTTAAGTGATCAGCACACACACACACACACACACACACACACACACACACACACACACACACACACACACACACACTAACCCTCCTGCAGGGACAAGTTTAGACCTGGTTTTCGTGGTCCTGTGGTGCTGTTCTTTCTGTCTCCTTGAGATAACCGTTCACCACCTGCACACCAGACCCTGGACTGTTGAAGACCAACATGACCCCTGAACCCTGAACCCTGAACGAGCTCCTCTTGTCTCTGACGGTCAGTGGGGTCCATGGCGTCTCTGTGAGGAGCCGTTAGTCACAGCTCTCAGTGAAAACCTCTGGGCCTGGACAGGAAGTGACCCAGCAGACTGATGAGGTCAGGTTTTCCCCTCAAAGAGGTCTACCACGAGTCCTCCTGAAGCTCTGAGCTCAGATCAACCAGAGCGTTTAACTCTTCCTGAGCTCAGACGTCAGCTCTATGTTTGATCCTTTGCTCATTGGTCTGCTGCTCCCTGTAATTATGGCTCCCACAGAGACCACTCCAACCAGAACCAGAAACTGGACCAGATGTGGAACAGAAAGAGACTCATCCTCAGGAATGATGAGAAACCGCTGACAGTGGAGCCATGTTGGTGCCGACAGGATTCACCCACAGGGCTTTTTATTTCATTTATTAATATTTGATATTATAACAGATAACATCACGTAACGATAACGTTCATCATTATGTTGAAGTTTCAGGACCAGTCTGCTGGTTCTGAGCAGGGATCAGGTTCTCCTCTGCCGTGTTTCTCCTCCTCTGGGTCTGACTGGAGCTGGTCTCCTGCTGGGAGCTTTAAAAAGTATTTCTGACTCTGAATTAATTAGAATAATGACGTTACTGTTGTTATGTGCTAATGATTCACACTTTGATCTAAAATCACTGCAGGAGGCTGGAGCACATCCTGGACCCAGGGAGCAGCCCAAACACTCCTGACGCGCTGACGGGCCGGGGTTCAGGCAGGGGGCGCCACACTGAGGGTGCACACACACACACACACACACACACACACACACACACACACACACACACACACACACACACACACACACACACACACACACACACACACACACACGGGCTGAATATTACAAACAGCAGAGATAAGAGGAGCTCTGTCTCTGTTTGCTCTTCATTCAGTCCGTCTCTGTTTCTCTGTTATCATCACTTCTCCATCAAACACCTGACGGCAGTTATTACGTTTCCATCTCACTGCGCGCTCACAGCCGTGGGAATGTGAGGATCTCCTTCGTTTCTGTGTATCTTCAGTCTCCGAGCTCTCTGATGCTCCTCAGGATGAAACAGGAAGCTTCCTGTGTTTTCTCTTCACCTGTTGCTCCACTCGCTGCGTCACGCTGATGCTCAGAGAAACTGCAGAATGCTCCTTTAAACCCATCACTGAGCTCTGCACCAGGCCTCAGAGCGTCCCTCAGACCTGAGCGTCCCTCAGACCTGAGCGTCCCTCAGACCTGAGCGTCCCTCAGACCTGAGCGTCCCTCAGACCTGAGCAGCCCTCAGACCTGAGCAGCCCTCAGACCTGAGCGTCCCTCAGACCCGAGCTGTCAGGAGACCAGAGTTTGTTTCCTCTGGAGCAGAAATGAAGAGATGAGCTCACGGTGAACGTCAGCTTAGAGAAACTCAGATTTTATTACTTTGGGACAGAATGAACAGAGTGAACAGAGTGAACAGAGTGAACATCTCCACCAGGAAACACAAACACTTACAGAGCGAGCTGTGATCAGAGGACACAGTCAGGGGACAAACCAGGACCCAGGAGGTCCAGGAGCTACAGGGACACTGAAAACTAACACAGCTCCTGTGGTCACACACTCTGAGTCAGAAACATGCACGTCTGAGACTTCTTTGGGCTCAAAGGATCCTCTATGGGAGCTGAGACGCTCCACGGGCACGCCACAAGCACGCCACGGGCACGCCACCGTCACGTGTGTAAGAAGAGACAGGATGGAGAAACACAGAGACTAACATCAGACTCTCTGATCTACAGTCAGACACGATTCACCTGAAAAACACTGAAGACTGAGCTGATGGTTCAGGGACAGGGTCACCAGACCCACAGGACTTTAAAAGACCGATCTGTTTTAGGCTGAACCAGCTCTGTGAACCGGTCTCTGAAGGTCCTGACTGTGGAACTGTCCCTGAACATGAAAAACACATGGAGTCAGTCTCTGTGGGGTCAGTCCGGATCAGGATCCTGATCCTCTGAGGGACGGAGGAGTGTCCTGCAGCCTGTCACACACACACACACACACACACACACACACACACACACACACACACACACACACACACACACACAGAAACAGTTTGTGGGAACATCCCCTCCACACGGGGTCTCTGTGAACCAGCAAGTCTCTGCCGGTCCCTGCCGGTCCCTGCAGGTCCCTGCTGGTCTCAGTCCCTGCAGAAGACGTACTCCGTGTAGCTGGTCCAGATCTTGTCCTCGTTGGGGTCGTTGCTGGTGTAGGCGCAGGTCCCTGTGGAGCTGCAGGCCACCATGTGGAAGCCGGCCTCCGTCAGCTTGTCGAAAGCCTGCTCCAGGAAGTTGTACTTGAGGTAGTACCGGGACGTGTACCTCTCTGGGGGTCTGTCCGGGTCCCGGCTCTCATTCAGAGTCTCTCCAAACACCTCCTTGGCCAGGGAGGTCTTCCCGCATACGGTGATGCGCGCCACCCTCCTGAACTTGGCGTCGCTCTGGATGTCTCTGCCGATGGTGTAGGAGCCCCGGTAGCCCACGGTGATGTAGCCGGACTTCCTGGAGTCCAGGGACGGGGAGCGCGTGGTCCCGCTGGAGCTGACCGTCATGCTGCGTAAAGTCTCGGCGGTGCCGGGCTGCTGCGCGCCCTCCTCCGTGTCGCTCTGGCTGATCTCCTCGCTGATTGAATTGTCTTTGCTCACGCGTGGGCTGAGGCGTTTGGCGAGGTCCCGGAGCTGGAAGAAGTCCGCCTCCCTCTGCAGCCGACTTTTCTCCGGGAAGTAGTCCGGCAGCACCAGGTTCAGGTCCCGGAGGTAGTCGAGGATGTAGCGGAACAGGAACCCGTCCCGGTCCAGGAAGAAGCGGCCCTTGCTGTCCCTGGCCAGATCCCTGGGGGACTTCTTGTTGAACATGGTCCACAGCAGAGAGTCCGGGACCGCGACCAGGGTCTTGTGCCTGGTGACATAGACCTGTCCGCCCACGTTCAGCTCAACGATCTCAGAGAAAGCAGAGCCCGGGTCCCCGCAGGACCCCCCCAGCTCCGCGTCGGCCAGCGCCATGCTCTGTGCTCCGGTCTGAGGATCAGCTGGACTGAGCGGCTCCGACGCTGCTGCGCGTTAAGAAGCATGCGCGCGGCGCGTGCCCGCTGCGCGTTCACGAGAGGCGCTGAATGAAGGTTTGACTGAGCGTGAGCGCGCAGATCACTCTCTCTCTCTCTCTCTCTCTCTCTCTCTCTCTCTCTCTCTCTCTCTCTCTCTCTCTCTCTCCTGTAGATCTTCAGACGGCCTCAAGACCCCAGGAAGTCTGGAACCAGGACCTGCGGGTCTGGTCTGGAGGGATCTAACAGCCGTGAAATTGAGAAATTGTTGGAAAATTGTGAAATAGTGACACACACACACACACACACACACACACACACACACACACACACACACACACACACACACACACAAAGGCTTTGAAGAGCTCTTTGAAGGGTGGAGGCCTGTCAGGACAGCGCCCTCTGCTGGTGAACAGAGATCAGTCAAAGTTCCTGAGAAGGTTTCACCAGAGACCCTGAACAGTCCCCCTCCCTGCCTGAGTTTAATCTCATGTTCCTCCTTACAGGGCCGTAGCTACAATTGGGCAAACACAGGCCCCAAGATTCCCAGGGGCCCCCTGAGCATCTCTTAAAAACTGATTTATGAAGTTCTCTTCAATTGAAAGCATTTCTTTTTTCTAAATCTGACTTCACATGCTTCAAAATCCATCAAAGTCTTAATCTGTGATGATGGTTTTGGCTCCTCCCCCTCCCTTCTTATTCAATGGGCTATTCCATGTTACAACACATCTGAACATTTGATTCAGGAAGAAAGTGGTAAAAACACTTTTTACCATTTTTTTTTTATTTTCAACCAAGTGTGAAATAAAACCAATGTTGCTCTGAGATCTGAGATAAACATATCAGACTTTTAGGATTTAAGGACTTTATCTAGCCCAGGAAACAGGATCATTTTCTCTAAATCAAACTTTTGGAGTTGGTGATAAACATTATTGTATAAATCTCTTTTTTGGAAACATAACTCACTGGACAGGGGGTCCAATAAAAATACATTCACTTTAAAATAATAGGACCAAAAAGTATGCTAACTGTAAATATCACCTCTTTCAGTAGATTTTTTTCCAGTTTGATGTTGTGCTTGATATTTACATATTTTTTCTTTACTAAATTATTTTTATCAATATTTACCTATTGTAATGTTTTTCACTTCATCCTTTCTTGTTTGTTCCTGTTACTCTGTAAATTCCCCACTGTGGGACAAATAAGCTTCAATGGACCATAAAAGATTTCAAATCCAGGACAAAGTGGACTAAATGATGGATTCACTTTTTTCTAAATCAAACTAAAGTACAGAACTTGAGGAAATGCATTTAGTTGTGTTAAGTTAGCATGAACAAGATTAGCACTGTCTCATGCCTTGATTCTGGGAAAGAGACAGTGGACCCAGGGAAGGCCAGTCTAGCTCTGAGGAAGAGGAGTTACAAGGACATGGAGGGCCCCATGGACTGGGTTTGCCTTGGGCCCCCAAACCACTAAATACGCCCCTGCCTCCTCAGGATCCGTGTTCAGGTCAGAGACCATGAACCTGTTTACAGCACGTAGACTGGAAGTCCCTCTGACCCCACACCACCTGATCTGCTTCAGCCACCGTCCTCACAGTCACCTGACAGACCAGCCCTGAGCACCATGAGGGATCACTGACCCCTGACCCCTGCTGCTCTCTGACTTCCTGTCCACCTTCAGGCTGTGTGGTGTCAGCGCCCTCCTCTCCTCTCCTCTCCTTCCTGCGTGTTGAATGTGAAAGCAGTGATCAGCTCAGGGAGCATGGACAAAAAATAACATCTAATATTTTCCCATCATGCCGGAGCAGTCAGACCAAAGTTTGAACACCAGTAACCTCAGAGGTCAAAGGTCATCCACACAGCATGACTTATCTGTTCAAAATTTCCCACGACAGGAAAGCAAACTTCCAGAGCCCGTCACCTCAGAGAGAAAGAGGAAGTGGGAAACATCCTGAGGGGTAACGTGATGCGACAGCTTCAAACTCACCAGCTCTTGGTGAACAGCTGACTCAGAGCGGCTTCATGTCAAAGCTCCGTTTCCTCCACCGTTTGTCTCTGAAGCCAAAGTGAAAGCACGCGCTGAATACAGAAGTCAACAAGGCCCCGTCAAAACGAAAGTTTCACTTGTCTCCACGTGAGTTTTTTTCTTTTACCACTTTGGAAATTTTGGGTCTGAGTCTGAGGACACAGCCGGCCTATAAAGGAGGTCTGCGCTGAGAGGCAGCAGACGCAGGCGGAGGTCTGAGCTGACAGCATGCTGAGAAAGGTCTCCTCCACCCTGACTGTCCCTGTGTGTACTGATCCGCTCCATCAGGGTGGAACTGACTCTGTCTGTCTCTGCAGGGCATCACCCAGAGCTTCGGGGCCGCCGTCCATTCCCTCAGCGCCTCCCAGCTCACAGACGCCGTGATCCACAGGAGCAAGAGGATGATGCTGGACACTGTGGGGGTGGGACTGCTGGGAACCAGGACCGAGGTCTTCAACAAGGTCCTGAAGTTCAGCCAGGTGAGACCAGCTGATCCAGCAGAACAGAAACACCTCAAATACAAACCTGTGTGTGTGTGTGTGTGTGTGTGTGTGTGTGTGTGTGTGTGTGTGTGTGTGTGTGTGTGTGTGTGTGTGTCTGTGTGTGTGTGTGTGTGTGTGTGTGTGTGTGTGTGTGTTTGTGTGTAAACATAGACTGATAGGTTCTGCCTAGTGAATAAGCCTCTCACCTTTAGACAGCTGAGCTATAGGCTCCACCCACTCACAACCCTCAAAAGGAAAACACTACAGAAGATGATGATGATGATGATGATGATGATGATAATGATGATTAAAATGATGACGATGCTGATGATGGTGATGATGATGATAATAACGATAATGATGATAATGATGTTGATGATGACAATGATGATGGTGAGGATGTGATGATGTAATGATGAAGATAATGATGCTGATGATAGTGATAAAGATACAGATGATGATGATGATGATGATGATGATGATGATGATGATAATAAAGATGATGATGATGATGAAGATGAAACCATGACTGGCTCCTCCCCTCTCCTCCTCCTCCCTCTGCAGTCCTTCTGGTCTCCTGAGAGGAGCAGCGTCTGGGGCAGATCAGAGACTCTTCCTCCTCATTACGCTGCGTTTGTGAATGGCGTGGCGGTGAGCTCAGTCACATGACCTCGTCTGTCAGCCTGTGTCACATGGTGTTCCTGCTCATCCAGCCTCCGCCTGTCCTCCCTCCTCCAACAGGTCCACTCCATGGACTTCGACGACACCTGGCACCCTGCGACCCACCCCTCTGGAGCCGTGTTACCGGCCCTGCTGGCCCTGGGGGAGGCGCTGCCGAGTCCGCCCTCAGGTCTGGACCTGCTGCTGGCCTTCAACGTGGGCATCGAGGTGCAGGGCAGACTCCTGAGGTTCTCCTCTGAGGCCGACAACATCCCCGAGAGGTAAACTCACACTCTGACCCAGCTCCAGGTCCAGGGTCCAGGGTCCAGGGTCCAGTTCCACTGCTTCAGTTACAGAGAGAACTACACTGACCCCTAGTGGCCGCACAGGAAGCATGCTCCATCAGTTTATCCCCAACCCCTCACTGCACTACAGAGTGAATGAGTGAAAGTTTGATTTGATGAATGATTTAATAAATGTTTGATTCAGTGAATGAATGAATAAATTAATGAATAATTAAATGAACAGATGAATTAATGAATGATGAATGATGAATGAATGAATGAATGATGTCAGAGCTTCCTTGTCCTCGTGTGCTCAGGTTCCACCCCCCCAGCGTGGTGGGCGTGATGGGCAGCGCGGCGGCCTCGGCGAAGCTCCTGGCGCTCTCCCCGGCTCAGTGCGCCCACGCCCTGGCCATCGCGGCGTCCTCAGCGGGAGCTCCTCTGGCCAACGCCGCCACGCAGACCAAACCGCTCCACGTGGGGAACGCCGCTCGCAGAGGCCTGGAGGCCGCTCTGCTGGCCCAGCTGGGCCTGGAGGGGAACCCAGAGATCCTGGATCAGGCCTGTGGCTTCGGGGTCTATTTCAGGGACTACAGTCCTGCAGAGATGCCCCTGTCAGGGGACTTTAAGTGGATGCTTGAGGAGCAGGCTGTGGCCGTCAAACGCATCCCGGCTCACCTGGGGATGCACTGGGTGATGGACGCGGCGCTGGCGGCCCGAGCCAAGCTTCAGCAGACGGAGGGGGACCTGGACCTGGACCGGATCAGGAGGATCACACTACGAGTGCCTCCATCCAAATACATCGACTGTCCCTTCCCCTCCACAGAGCACCAGGCGCGACACTCCTTCCAGTTCACCTGCTGCTCCGCCCTGCTGGACCGCGGCGTGGGCCCCGCCTCCTTCAGCCAGCCTCAGATCCACAGAGCGGCCCTCAGGGAGCTCCTCTCCAAAGTCAGCGTGGAGACGCCTGCGGACAACAAACCCCGCTTCGACCAGATGTACTGCGAGGTCCAGGTAGAGACGGACCAGGGACAGGTGCACACAGCCAGGTGCGATACCTTCTACGGCCACTGGAGGAAGCCGCTGAGTCAGAGCGACCTGGAGGAGAAGTTCAGCGTGAACGCGTCCTCGGTGCTGAGCCCGGAGGGCGTGGAGGGCGTGATGGAGGTGATCGGAAACATGGAGAGGGAGAGGGACAGCGCCACCCTGAGCTCATACCTGAGGATGACAGGTCCACAGCAGGAGGCCGTGATCCCCACACCTGGCCAGGTGTTTCTGAGCCACTGAGTGTGAAATAAAGTCACTGCAGGACTCAGTCTGTGTCTGCTTTTTGTTTTTATTCTCTAAATATCATCAAACATTTACACACCGCACGATTCTCTGCACCACAACACTTCATCTGAGCTAATCTGAGCTAATCTGAGTCAAACTGAGTCAAACTGAGTCAAACTGAGTTTATCTGAGTTTATCTGAGTCAAACTGAGTCAATCTGAGTCAAACTGAGTCAAACTGAGTCAAACTGAGTCAATCTGAGTTAATCTGAGTCAAACTGAGTCAAACTGAGTTAATCTGACTTAATCTGAGTCAATCTGAGTTAATCTGAGTTAATCTGAGTCAAATCATGAAGCTATCAGTGCATATCTCTGTGGGTGATTAATCTACAGCCTCAGACTCTGATCGTCTGAGCATGACAGGAAGCTGCTCCGTCTCTACAGCAGCTCAGTCTCTGTGGAGCAGCTCCTCTCAGGCCAGTCTCAGCACGTCTGCGACCATGGCGCCGATGCCATCGAAGATCTGGTGAATGGGAGCGTTGCACATGAAGGCCGAGGTGGTGACCAGCTTGTTCTTCTGGTCCACGTGGCTCTCGCTCACACTCTTACTCACGTGTTTACAGCCCAGCTGGGTGATGGCCTCGGCTGTGCCGGCAGTGTCCGGGTACCTGAGGGGAGGAGGAGGAGGTGGAGGAGGTGGAGGAGGAGGAGGAGGAGGAGGAGAAGGAGGAAGGTGAGGGGATGTAAAGATGTTAGCTGCCGCACAACATGAAGTTTAGAGACAATAATAAAAATCTAAAACTACAGTCAGAGAAATATTATATTGTGTTTGGCGTGCCGTGTTTGGCATGCAGTGTTTGGCGTGCCGTGTTTGGCGTGCCGTGTTTGGCGTGTCGACTCACTTCTCGTCGTTCTCGATGCCGACAGTGACCTCACAGCCAGGAAACACCTTAGCGGCCAGGACAGGTGAGATGCAGCAGAGTCCGATGGGTTTCCCGCTGCTGTGGAAGGCCTGCAGCACGGCCCTCACCTCCTCGTTCACGGAGCAGTCCTTCCCCTGCACGGCCCAGGTACACAGGTTCTTAGCCGCACCAAAACCACCTGAGACCAAGAGACCAGGAGGAGACAGGGAGATCAGGTCTGAAGTAGATCAGGTCTAGAGTAGATCAGGTCTAGAGTAGATCAGGTCTAAAGTAGATCAGGTCTAAAGGAGATCAGGTCTAAAGGAGATCAGGTCTTCATCCAGACGTGTTGGAGCAGGAAGCTGAGTGGCTGAGCTCTCACCTGGAAATATGACGGCGTCGTGATCTTGGACGCTGAGCTGGGACAGATCCTGGATGTTTCCCCGGGCCAGCCTGGCGCTCTCCACCAACACGTTCCTCTTCTCCTCAGCAGGAGCTCCTTTCAGGTGGTTTATGACGTGCATCTGGTCCACGTTTGGAGCAAACATGTTCACCTGCAGACACGGCACAGGTGAGACGCTTCAGTCAGCAAACACAGATCAGCTGATCAGGGAGCACCAATCATCTTCACCTCTGACAGCTCACAGAGAGACCCAGCTCACCAAACAGGGTCAGCCAAAACCCTGATCAGAGCTAGACCAGAACCCTGATCAGAGTTAGATAAAACCAAGTTCAGAGTTAGACCACAGTTCAGAGTTTAACCAAATCCAGATCAGAGTTAGACCAAGGATCAGGGTTGGACCAAAGATCAGAGTTAAACTAAGGACCGGAGTTAACCCTGAGTTAACCTGAAGTCCAGGTCCCGGTCTTACCTGGGCTCCCCCCCGGCTCAGGTGCACTAACACAGCTGACGCCTCGTGGATCTCGCTCCCGTCATAGACCCCACATCCCGCCAACACCACGGCCACGCGCTTCTCCATGTGGGCGGAGCAGAGGTTCCTCCTCACGGTCTGGACTGTCCTCACGGAGGTCCTCAGGGTCTGTGAGCTCCGAGCACACAGGAGCAGGGTGAGCATGGCGGACTGACAGCTGAGAGGACGACCCTCTTCTTCTTGGTCCAAACCACGGTGGGTGTCAGGCTGCAGCGCCCTCTGGTGTCCAGACAGAAACACTGCTGCTCCGACATGTGGTTCATTAAAAACGACCTCAGGACATGAACAGCTCACCTTTAAAATGATCCTGGTCTTTATGTGATTCTGGTTCTGGAGTCTGGACCGACTCCACCTCAGAGTCCGGATCCTCCTGTGGTTTTTTTCACATTTTAAAATTTTTCCGTTTATATAAAAATAAAAAGATGAATTTGATCTGAATTTGTATAACAGTTTTTATTTAAGCCTAAAGCCTTTTCTTTATTTCTTTTTAACCAGCTGACAGACGTCACACCACCACGTGACTCTAAGGGGAACTACCGGAAGTTGAAATACGTGGAGGTAAAATAATCTGTGAGCTCCTTATTTCCTCTCACACTGATAACCTTTCCATCTCCTGATAAATAAATAATTTTCTTTTTTTAAACTTTATTCTGGTTTTTCCTCCTGAACAGCGCGGGTTTTTTTCTGTCACGTGATTTCCTGTAAACAAAGTCACGTGACCAAGCTGAGGACGGGAGCAGAGAGGAAGAGGATCATGTGAAGCTGGTCTCATCAGATCTCCTGTTTGACTCTTCTTCTTCATCATGGTCCGATCGGAGGATGTTCTGGGTCTGATCCTGTTCCTGGTCCTTCATGTTTCGGCTCAGTTCGGACCTCATGGACGGACTCTGTGGCCCGTCCCGTACAGGTAAGAGGAAGACTGCAGCTCTCAGACTAATGTCTGTGCTCAGTAAAGTGAAGTCATGTGACAGGTCGGAAAGATGAGCTCGGATAGAGTTTGACCTGCAGGACACAAAGTTCCGGTTCTGTCCCAAAACCTCATCAGCCCAGCTCCAGTCTCTAAAACCAGCTCCAGTCTACAAAACCAGCTCCAGTCTACAAAACCAGCTCCAGTCCCCGAAACCAGCTCCACAAGTTCCCCACAGAGACCAGGAGAGTCTGCTCTGTCAGCTGTTTGTCAGAAACCTGTTCAGGCCCAGCTTTATGTAAAACTGATCTATGTTAACTGATCTATGTTAACTGATCTATGTTAGCTGATCTATGTTAACTGATCTATGTTAACTGATCTATGTTAACTGATCTATGTTAACTGATCTATGTTAACTGATCTATGTTAGCTGGTGAGTTTTATTAGTCTCAAAATAACATTTGTTCTGTTTGGCGCTAAATGAACGGAGACTGATCTGGAGTCAGTTATCTACATCATGACTCTGGAAACTTTGACCCATGGACAGACAGACAGACAGACAGGTAGACAGACAGACAGACAGGTAGACAGGTAGACAGACAGACAGAGAGACAGGTAGACAGACAGGTGTGGTCTTGTGTGTGTTGGGACATTAATTAACTGTGTAACTCTTAACGAGTCGTGTGGACTGAAGTCCTGAGTGGACTTTTTTGGCTCCTGTCTCCTTCTCATGCTGACTCAGTGTTTTTCTAAAAAACTGACTCAAACTAACTGTGACTCTGAGTAAACCAGCTGTTTGTTTATCCTCATCATCTCCTCTTCATCTCCTCCTCCTCCTCCTCCTCCTCCTCAGGCGCTTCGATCATCGGCCTGAAGCCGACTCCTACTGTCAGGCTCTGTACCCGTTCTGTCCGACTGGAGACCGGGACGGACGGATCCCGTCCATGAGGGACAGCGACACCGTCTCCGTTTACCGGCTGCAAACCCCGGTGTGGGAGTTCAAGTACGGAGACCTGCTGGGGACATTGGTGAGTCCCTGAACCCTCTTTCTATGAGACGTGGTCCAGGTGTAGACCAGGACCCTGTCAGATCTACACACACACACACACACTCTCTGATCTGTGTGTGTCCCTCAGCACATCATGCACGATGCCATCGGCTTCAGCAGCTCAGAGACGGGCTCCAACTTCACCATGGAGTGGTACGAGCTCTTCCAGCTGGGGAACTGCACCTTCCCTCACCTCAGGCCCAACGTCTTCGCTCCTTTCTGGTGTAACCAAGGAGCCGCCTGCTTCTACCACGGCATCGACGACGCCCACTGGGCGCAGAACGGCACCTTGGAGAAAATCGCAGAAATCTCAGGTGAGACTTTGACCTGGACTTTGACCTGCAGGTGGTTTTATGAAGCGTAGAGCTGAAGTTTATGGTTCACAGATGAAGTTTCACAGCTGAATCTCTGCTGGTTGTGGTTTTGGGTTTCTTGTACTAACGGGCGTCTGGATTCTCCCTGTGTCCTGGTTCCTCTCCGTCTGCAGGGAACCAGTTCAACGCCATGGCCCAGTGGGTCCAGGACGACAATGAGACGGGGATCTTCTACGAGACGTGGACGGTCCGCTCGGACCCGGGCCCCAACTCCACGGTGTGGTTCGAGTCGTATGACTGCTCCCAGTTCGTCCACCGTACGTTTAGGAGGCTGACCGACCTGGGCGCCAAGCTCTCCAGCAGGTCTCAAACCAACTACACCAAGATCTACCTGTTCAGCGGAGAGCCCACCTACCTGGGGAACGACAGCGCCATCTTCGGACAGCCGGCTCTGAAGAATCTGGCGACAGACATTCGAAGGTTTTACCACACGTTCAGACCTCACCAGTCCCTGGTGGACTTTGCCGTCAGCCTGCTGGAGGCCTACGAGAAGGTGGTCCTGGAGAAAAGCTTTTACCTCTACTACAACTTCGAGTACTGGCACCTGCCCATGAAGCCCCCGTACGTCAGGATCACATACGAGGAGGTTCCCCTGCCTTAGAGCCGCCCCCCTCAGGTCCAGGAGTCCACGGCCCGGCCTTCAGGGTCTACAGGGTCTACAGGGAGGGTCTATAGGGTCTGTGACCTGGACTACAGCTACAAGAGATTAACTCATGAGCTAAACCTCTGATCACTCTTTCGTTTGGAAACGTCAGCTCGGACACTTTGCTCAGACTGCAGAACTTTGTCCCGTCGGTGCCTAACTTTGAAAATGTTTGTCTTCATCTCTAACTTTCTGAAAGCCAAAGATCTAAACTTTAAATAAAAAACTGAAGCAGAAAAAGTCCCAGCTCTTTATTTCTTCTAAAACAAAAGGACAAACAGAAAGAAGTATCAGATCTTTTTATAATTCATTTTCATGAGATATTTACATTCTCAGGTTTTCTTTGATCAATCTGTAGCTGAGCAGACGACGTGACCTCTCATAGTTTCTGCTTCTTTTCTTAAATTTGAGGTTTTATTTGTTCGCTGCAGCTAAGGGTCATGGGAATCAGACTTGTGAACATAAATATCTCTACAAAGCAGACAAAACTACAAAAATGGAAAAAATGTGGGGTACCCCTCTGTCTTCTTCCAAATTTCTTTTTGTCATAGAGATACTGAAATCCTCAGGGTTCATCTGAACAAACTTTCGCTCCATGAGACCTCTGACCCATGAAATGAAGACACAGAAACAGGAAGTACATTCACGAGTTTTATTACAGGATAAGATCACATGTCCAAACCAATAAGTGTAATCTGAGGACAGGTGAGCAGCAGTGAAGCAGAGAGCGGAGCGCCAACCTACAGGACAGAATCATCAACACGGTCTGATCCGGATCACAGGTCCTCTGGACTCTGTGAGGTCCGCTCAGCTGGAGTTAAGTCTGTAAAGACGACGAGGACATGATTTAACCCTTCGCTTCAGAGCAGCTGCTGCTGTGTGACCATCAGGAGATATGTTAGCTTAGCATCGAGGCTAAAGAACAGGAGCACAGACCATCAGCCGAGCCAGACACAGACCACAACCAGCAGCAGGCCGTTTGGATCGGTACTGATCCGTCCATTTATGACCCACTAAGCTGATCTACACATCTGGTCCACACGCAGTCGTCTCAAAGTTTCATTTCCACTTCATCAGAAAAACACAAAGTGACACCACCTGCTCCTAACTGAGCAGAAACCAGAGTGAGAGTCTGACTCAGTTTGTCTGATCCTGGCTCCTCGTCATTTCGAGGCACAAAGGTGCTGAGAGGGAGCAGCAGGTCCACGGAGCACGGTCAGGTTTGTTCGTTTTCAGATGAAGTCTGAGGCTAAACTGTGAGACGACGGCCTGAGTCCAGCTCCCAGAGACGCTGAGGAGTGAGACCACGCTGGGGACTGCTGCTGGTCTGAGCTGGTCTGTGCTGGTCTGTGCTGGTCTGAGCCGGTCTGTGCTGGTCTGAGCCGGTCTGTTCCACTGCTCCTTCTGAATAACTGAAAACACAAACGTTACAAAAGCAGAATTCATATCAATAAATTACACTGCTCCTCTTCTCTAGAGACTACGGTAAGAAAAAGATCCACCTCGAGCAGAGCGCTCACTCTGCTTCACAAAGAGAAACTTCAGACCCCGACAGAGGGCGGATAAAGAAATACATTTCTATTGATGAGAATCAAACACACAGCGTTTTATATACACATCATTCCACTTCCTTCTTAAAGGAAAAACTCCCGTTTCACTCGTCTGACTTGCCAAATCTCTTCCACTGAAATGGATGGATGTTTGTTGGACAGGAGAACCAGAACGATCGCAGATAAAGAGTTAGAGATGAAGAGGTGACCTCCGCCTCCTCCACCTCCTCCGACCACGACACTGCAGAGAGCAGGAGGAGCAGGGGGAGCAGGAGGCAGAGGGTCACCACAGGGTTAGAGCTGGAACAGGCAAAGAGCAGAAGATAGACTGAAACCTACGGCAGGAAATATTTAACACAGCTGAGACACAGACCGTTTCCCAGAATGCACCGTGAGCTGATGACATCACAGAGATATTAGAAAGTCTTCATCAGACGAAGGCTGAGATCTGCCTCCACATCCAGAAAACTCTGAGCATGAACTTTATTTACATCCACCCTCTGCTCCGTCAGGTTCTCCCTGAGTCAGATCCCAAACCCAGACCCTGAAGGAGTCCTGTAGGAGCCGGGTGGTCACCACGCAGACCCGAGTCTCACCGAGGGAGTCCAGATCATCTGACGTCTGTCCCCAGAGCAGAGGACTTTATTTCTACGGCTTTTTGGTTTCCACGTTAAGGTGCTGCCAGAAATCCGTCCTGAGAGTCTGATCCAGGTCAGGACCAAACAACGGGGAAACAAAAACCACCACATCACCTGTAGACCTCCACAAAGACAGACTGAGTCACACCTGTCTGCTCCTCCTACACCCCCACCCCCACCCCGTCTGCTCCTACAACACCTCCACACCTGTCTGTCTTCAGCTCACAACCAACAGGTCCACCCACACCAACCGAGCCACAGTCAGCCTCTTCTTTAAAATCAGTCTGAAACTTCCTACACCCTCTGACTTTACCCCGTCACAAACACAGACACACATACAACCCAACACACACACACACACACACACACACACACACACACACACACACACACACACACACACACACACACACACACACACACACACACACACACAGCTGGTGTAGTAAACCTCATGCTCAGGTAGAGCTGGATCCTGACTGTGTTTCCTGGACGTGTCTGATGGTTGTGAGCTGAAGACGTCAGCGTGTGGAGTCTGTCTCTGTCTGTCTGTCTCTGTCTGTGGGGCCGTGGTGAAGCAAACATGTCTGTGGTGTTTTCAGTCTGTGGTGTTTTCTGTCTGTGGCGTTCAGAGAGTTTGTGCGCCCCCTGTTGGCACCATGAGAACACTACAGCTCAGCGTCTGAGGCGTTTCGAAGCTAACGGTGTGGTCCGCTCCACAGATCGACGCACTGAGCGCCTCTGTGGCTCCGCCCTACCAGGTGGGCATCATGTCGGGGAACCAGACCCGGCCCAGGTGCTTGGAGACCTCCCAGTGGATCTCGTCCAGGCTGTACTTGTGGTCGGGGATCAGGACCTCCTCCATGATGGACAGCTGGGAGAGCCTCCGCCCACACATCTTCACAAACTCCACGAAGGCGCTGCAGGACACCTCGCACTCCCCCAGGCCGATGGCCGACAGCTGCGTGCAGTGCTTGGCGATGCGGATCAGCTCCTCGTCCAGGGGACGCAGGCCGTTGGCGCACACCACCAGCTCCACCAGACGGGGGCAGTGGAGGCCCACGCGGCCCAGGACCTCCTTGCTGACGGAGCGGCCGAAGTAGAGGTGAGTGACGGGGATCTCGTCGTTGAAGAAGGGGCCGAACTCGTCCTCGTACAGGAAGAAGTACATGACCAGGTTGAATTTGGGGGAGTGGCGCACCATGGCGTCCCAGCTGCTCTTCTTGATGGTGTGGAAGTGCTGCCCGGGGTTCTCGCTGACCACGTCGATCCTCAGGTGCTCCAGGTGGACGTGCTTCTCCGAGGACAGGGCCAGCAGCAGCTCGTCGCTCAGCAGGTGGTAGTTCAACGCCAGCTCCCTAAGGCCATGGCACTGATCGGCCACACACAGGATCCCTGCAGGGGGAGACAGAGAGCGGCTTCATCTTCATCATCATCATCCTCATCCTCATCATCATCATCATCATCCTCATCATCCTCATCATCATCATCATCATCCTCATCATCATCATCAGCATCGGTTAAATCTCAGCTCAGATTCCTACCACCAATAAATCAATCAGGATAAAGACTCTGAAGGGTCACAGACTGAAGGGTCACAGACTGAAGGGTCACAGACTGAAGGGTCACAGACTGAAGGGTCACAGACTCTAAAGGGTCACAGACTGAAGGGTCACAGACTGAAGGGTCACAGACTGAAGGGTCACAGACTGAAGGGTCACAGACTGAAGGGTCACAGACTCTGAAGGGTCACAGACTGAAGGGTCACAGACTGAAGGGTCACAGACTGAAGGGTCACAGACTAAATGGTCACAGGCTCTAAAGGGTCACAGACTGAAGGGTCACAGACTGAAGGGTCACAGACCCTCACTGAGGCCCTGGTGGAACAGACTTGGAGCTCCCTGAGGAGCAGAACTCAAACCCTGTGGGTCGAGGCAGAAACAGGGTCAGGGCCCTGGAGGATTCAGGTCTGGATGTGGTCCAGCAGAGGCTGTGGTGAAAACAGACAGGTGACGGCAGCAGGTGGAGTAAACGCGTTGACTGCTCCTACCTGCAGGAGACACGTGAGGGCAGCTGCTCATCTTCAGCAGTTTCAGGGTGTCGCTGTTGTTGGCCACCAGAACCTTCAGAGACGGGTCGTCCACGGGCGTGTCGTCGATCTTCAGAGACGACAGAGACTTGGAGTTGACGAACACCACGGTCAGAGCCGAGATGAAGTGAGACTGAGAGGAGAAACAGAGAGAGAGCAGACAGAGTTAAACCAAACAGTAACTTCAGGAAGTTTAATGAAACCATCACAGACTCACAGAGACACCTCAGACCATCTGGACCATTTCTGACTGAACCCCCACCCTGGGCCTGTTCCAGACCTGAACCCTGATCCTGTTTTCCTGTTCAGCTCTGTTTCAGCTTTAGGATCACAATACGACACTCACTGTCTCTACACGTGCTCAGGATCTCTGACTGAATCAGACTCTGGGGAACAGGATCCCTGGTTTCTGTCATCTGACGTAAATGTCTGGGACTCCCTCAGGCCTCCAACGTGAACTCACTGGCCTGGTTGGAGTGTTCAGATCCAAAACTCAGATAAATCCTGTTTTTCTTCCCTCGGCTGCTGAACAAACTGCTTTAGCTTCAGTTTATCTCACTTCCTGATGAGACTGTAAGGTTTTCACACTGAGACGTGTCCCTGACCATGAGTCTACAGCTGCTCATGTCGTCCTGTTTGTGTCCAGGTTTCCCCAGATTCAGACATTAAGTTCAAGACGAGGCCATGGAGATAACTCTGCTTCACGTTTCAAAGCCTGAACACACGAGTCAGGAGTGTCAGAAAGTTTTACATCCACAGGACAGAAAGAGCCGGAGAAGGAACGAGGAAAGCAGAGTGTGTGTGTGTGTGTGTGTGTGTGTGTGTGTGTGTGTTTGTGTGTGTGTGTGTGTGTGTGTGTGTGTGTGTGTGTGTGTGTGTGTGTGTAGTGAGTGTGTGTGTGTAGGCAAATCCTCAACCAATAAAAGCGACAGACATGAAAATGTTCAGACAGTGTTTGTGTGTGAGAGAAAGTTTCAGTGAGAACAAAGCTCCACAGCATCATCATCATCATCATCATCATCATCATCATCATCATCATCATCAAACACTGTTGAAAACCCTCCAGACAGAGTCCACGTAGAGGACCAGAGGAAAGACCAAACTTCTGCTCTAAAGAAGAGACACGAGACTTAGATCCTGTGGCCCTGAGGTGGCCCTGAGGTGTCCCTGAGGTGGCCCTGAGGTGGCCCTGAGGTGGCCCTGAGCTGGCCCTGAGGCAGCAGGAAGTAATCTCGTCCTGTCCCTCTCCGTGCTGAGAACAAACTGTGCTGCCTTCAGCTCCACACTCAGATAAGAAGAGCTTCAACAAACTGTCCTCAGCAGACTTTACAGCAGACACACCTCCACCTCTTCAGCCATGAGGAGGAGTGAACACAACGTGGACAGATGAACAGCTGTGACGGCCCTTTGACCTGAAGCTGGATCCGGCCTTACCTTTGGGACCTCCATGAAGCTGGGCCTGGCCGTGGAGATGAGCCCCAGGGTCTTCAGGGAGCAGTTGACCAGCTGGGACAGGATGTCACATGCTGCCTCTGCAGACTCTGTGCTGCTGTCGACCTGACAGTCCAAAACAGAAACATCCAGAGTAAATATGAAGCACACGTAGCCCAGACTCCAGCCAACAGTCTGTCCACAGGTGTGTGTGAGCACACACACTGCAGCTCTGCCCCTCCTACCTTGAAGCTGACGTACTGCAGGTGGTTGGAGTGCCTCTTTATGATCTGCTTGATGAGATCTGGGTGTGTGGCCTTCAGGTAGGAGCTGGCCGGCTGGTTGAGCTCAAACTCAAAGCACCTCCACAGCTCGGGCATGTGAAAGGTCTGGTTCCAGCCGCGGCACACCTGGGAGGCATACGCCCGGTCCAGGAGAGGGAGGTACTGGAAGATGTGAAGCAGGAGCTCTGGGGGGAGTCTGGCCCAGTCGCAGTCTGTGGACTTGCTGGCTGCCGCCAGAGCCTCGGACTCCTCGCTCATCTGCGTCCGCACCTTCTTGCGGGTTTCTGGTGGACTCTCACTGGAGGAGGAGCTGCTGCTCTCCCCTCCTCCTCCTCCTCCTCCTCCTCCTTTCACCCTCTTCATCCTGACAAACAGACAACAAGCTGGTTTCAGTGCTGCAGAGGCAGAAACATTAGAGCAGCTCAAGAGTTCATAAATCAGATTAACTGAACTGATTCAGTGTGAGAGCAGATCTTTACCTGTTCACCTGAGTGCACCTGTGTGACAGGTGAGGGTGAATCTAAGAGTATCACATAATTCCTCCTCAGAGCAGAAACAGAAGTCACTCATTCACTCCTGCTGCACTTTCTCACCTAACTCGTCCTTACAGCTGCATGTTTACAAATTATAATTGTGTTTACATGTGTTTACGTACAGCTGATATGTGTAAACATCAGATCCCACACTGATGTCAACAGCCTAAAGTGATCAATTCATTCACTGAAACATGTTTCTCTCTTAGTTATTTTAATTTGGAGTTGATGTTATTATAATAAACTCATGTGCTGTTGATTTACCGTCACGCAGCTTTAGCAGGGGCCATGCGTTAGCAGGTACCAGTCAATATAACGATGTCTGACGGTAAACATTCACTTATGGACCAAACAACGACCTGACTGCCTCAGCAAACAGCCTCACAGCTCAGTGAGACTCAGTAAATGACAGGATTCATATTTCAGCTGCGATTAAAACGAGTTCAGCTAAAGTTTGAAAGTTGAATGAAGTCACGCAGCGGTAGCTTGATTAAAGCCAGCGTTAGCTTAGCTAGCATAGTTTACGCTGTTGACAGACTGATGAAACCTTATTATAACTCCTCTATTGGCGCTAAAAACCTCCCTAACAGAGAGTTAATGTTTTTATTTCTCCCTCACGGAGCTGTTAGTGGAGCTAACTAACACACACACAGCCTCACCTTTCTGTTTACACTCCGCAGCAGCAGCAGCTAGCTCTCAGCTGGTGGCGGAGAATCAGACCTGTGACGTCACTCTTCAGCTCTTCAGCCCGGGCCGGAACAGGACGGACTCATGGGTCCGACCAAACTCATCAGAACCAGTGTCCAGAAGCTCAGAGTCCACGGCGAGCAGCGGGCCTCAGCGCGGTGTTTACGGGCGGTCCGGACTCTGCTGATCTCGATCCTTCGCGGGAGTTTGGGCCCCCCCTCCTCCGAGTCTGAAATGGCGAAGTGTTGTTGACAGCCGAGGGGCATCATGGGAAACTGCAGTGCGAAATGGCTGTTGGTAAAGATCGTCTATGAGGGAAAGATGCCTCACTCGGTGCATTAAATACTGTATGAATATAAAAACAAGTTAGTTTTTCTGGAGGTAAAGTTTCCTGGTTCGGTTTCTTCTTAACCCCCTGACTACCAGGAAAAAAAGATATAGTCCAATCACAAAGATTTTAAGATTCCCCAATCTTTGTGAGGTTATTAAAATACTAAACACATTTTTTTTTTAAAGTTTTTTACATTTCAGATTTTATGTATATAACTAGTATATTACAATGTTAAAATACGGTAAAAGTTATTCAGACAATGTTCAGATGTGTTGTTTGCTTATTAAAAAGTTTTATACACTTACTCTTCCTCTTCCCATTAATTGCACTTCCACTGATGGACGCCATTTTCCTTAATGAAAAAGATTCAGGTTCAGTTTCTTCATATATTACAATTTCTGCTGCGGAAAAAAAAGCAGAGCAGGCAGTTTGTAACAGGAACACAGGCTTTTACAGAGAGACCGGAAATGGGCTCAAAGGTGATAAAAACATCAATTTCTTCCACTGACTACTGACTTATTTATCTTCAGATTCAAACGGATCAGGTTGACCCCTGGTCCAAAGATAACGACAGTCTCTCATTTTATAACCCCAGATTACTGAAATGATAGGTGTGATGTTGACGTCCAGTTTGTGTGTCTCTAACTTGAATAAAGATGCTGATTTTGAATAAAAGTCAGATTAAAACTTTTCAAACGTGTGTCACCCAGCAGACAAACAGAGACAACATGTTTTCCAGACGTTAAACTGTTTGGGTCAGTTTTGTCACTGTTGTGACTTTAAATCAGTCTAAAACAAACAGCTGTAATAACTGAATGTCTTCAGTTTTCGCTCGTTAAAAAAACCACACAGTGTGTACTTTGCGAAACAGAGAACCTGGTTTATTACCATTCAACTCCATCCACCACAGATATTACAGAGCAGATTCACAAGTATTAAGCTTTTTTTATATAACAGCAGCTGTTTTTTCCACACTCTGTATCCCTGACCCCTGACCCCGCCCCCTGCCTCCTACACGGGAAAAGCATGACAGGTGCACACATTTTATTTGGTGTGAGGACTGGCCCCTCCGTCATCCAGCTCTAATCACTGCGAGCTCTCACTTTGAAGCTTTTGGTTCTTTTTTTAATCTCCACAGAGCTGCTGACAGGATTTACATCCACCCTCATTGGCTCCTCCATCTCGTGTCCAGACAACAGAAGAGACCCGACATTTAGAGGAGGGGATCACGACTGTCTACTGTATAAAAATGTACAGTGGCTTTATTGACATACATTCCATAGGTTAACAGCTGCAAAATAGGAGGCACACCCAGTATTGCACTTCATTAAAAGTTCTGGCTCAAAACATAACCCAGAATATCAAACAAAACTGAAGTGAAGAGTAGCAACTTCGGATACAGCTATTTGAATAGTATCATATATACAAGATTAGATAAATCGTACACTATTTTCCTCCCAAACATAATATTCTTAACAGTCTTATTCACCCACTCATCGTTTTTTTTGTCCGTCAACCCATGATGCACTTGACAGTGGAGAATACTGTACAAGATTACGAAAAGTTTACATACAACAATATTTTAAATTTATAGTTAGGAAGCTGGAAATACGGCCTGTTCCTTTTTTTTAAACCCACGCTGATCCACGTTTGCCTCCAAGCAAATTCGTTTCATACCCATCTTACACGTCAGAGATCAGGAGGTGTGCAACGTCTATAGAAGCCGAGGGGATACACCGGCCGCATGCAAACACGTCACAAGTTAATTTATTTTTTCTTCTTTTTAAATTTCTATTGTTCTTTTTTTTCGTTCAGGTTACTCTGATCCAAGAGGAGCCGCAGCTCCAGGTGGCAGCCGAGCCCGGATCCTGATGTTGGTGGAAGAGCAGACCTGAGGACTCTTGGCGTGAGAGCAGAATCCTGGTCCAGCATCCAGGAAACCTGACCAATCAAGAGCCAAGCTCCGGGCTGAGCGTCAGCAGCAGCCACGAATCACAGTAGACAAACTGGTTTCAGTTCAAGTCTTGGTTTAGAAGGTGTGGGCGTTTCTGCACACGCCACAGCCCAGCGCAAACTCCTCCCCCGTGGGCGGGTGCACCACGTGCAGAGGGCACTCGCTCCCCTCCAGCTGCTTCCCTTTGGGCCCTGAGGGACACAAACACAGAGCTGGTTAGTTTCTCTGTCAGGACGCGGCGCTCTGAGCCCGACGTCGTCACAACCACTCAGCACCTGCAGGACAGTGGGGCAGCTCCTCTTTGGGGACGCTGGTCATCCTCTGGAAGTCGTCGTGGCAGGCGTTGCAGAAGTGCGTGGTGCCGAAGCAGAAGAACACAGCCACAGAACAGCAGTACCGGCATTTATACTCCAGGAAGTCTGTGCCGTGCTTCGAGCACATCTGGAGGACGCAAGAGGAGAGAGGTCTGAGCGCGCACACGGACAGGAACCAGAGTCCCTGACCCAGGACAGGAACCAGAGTCCCTGACCCAGGACAGGAACCCGAGTCCCTGAAACAGGACAGGAACCAGGACACCTGGTCCCTCTGTTCCAGTCTTTGTGCTAAGCTAACCAAGTGTCTCCATCATTTACTCACCTGAGCCCTGGACACATCTGAGCACGCTCCACAAATCAGCTCACTGGGGTCGTAGTCATCTCCCTGTCCGGCCTCTGCGTCACAGCGAGCCTCTCCCCCGAAGTAAGCCTGAAGAGACAGGAAGCAGAACACCTGAACACCTGAGAGTCTGAACACCTGAGAGTCTGAACACCTGAGAGTCTGAACACCTGAGAGTCTGAACACCTGAGAGTCAGAGCACCTGAGAGTCTGAACACCTGAGAGCCTGAACACCTGAGAGTCTGAACACCTGAGAGTCAGAGCACCTGAGAGTCTGAACACCTGAGAGCCTGAACACCTGAGAGTCAGAGCACCTGAGAGTCTGAACACCTTTGCTTCCTTACCTTCTTGCACTTGTAGCAGACGTAGTAGGCGTATCTGTTCATGGCGAAGCCCGCGGGGTCGTTATGGAAACGGGCTCCTGGTGTGGTGATGGCCTCGCTCTTGTGCAGACCCTCGTACTCCAGCCTCATCAGAGCCTTCCTCCTCACGTCCTCGTACAGCTCCTTGATGGGGTCCAGCAGGTCTTTGATCACGGAGTGGTTGATTTTGTTCTGAAACAGAGACCGGTTTTAGTCCAGAGGTCCAGTTCAGGTCCAGAGGACAGGTCCAGAGGACAGGTCCAGAGGGGGGCCGGCCTCAGAGACGACAGAGGAAGAACAAACTGGAGTGATCCACAGAGAGGAGGGCTCAGTCCCCTTCAGGACGAGCTGAGACAGTCCCGTCTCTCTGTGGTCTCTGAGGCCCTCACAGACCAGCTCAGCAGACTCCTTACCTTACAGATGGGACACAGCATGAACCCAAACGTGATCCTGGGCCCAAGCCAGCGGTTCTCAAGAACCCGACGGGTACACTGGAGGTGGAACACATGAGTGCAGTCCAGCTGGAAGACAGACATCAACAGAGACCCGTGAACAGAGACCCAGAGAGACAGATCCATGAAGAGAGACCTGTGAAGTGAGAGGAACACCTGGAGCAGCGTTTACCTGAACAGCAGGGGCAGCAGAGAGCGCCTCGGTGAAGCAGATCATACACATGTCGTCAGCATCCTGCTTCAGACAGCCCGTGTTCTTGTCACAGCCGTGCAGACACGGCAGGCACGCCTCCTCGTTCTTCACTCCTCCACAGGGGTGTCCACAGGGGTGGGTCTTACTGCAGGCCAGCTTAGCATACTCCTGCAGGAGAACCAGGAGGAGAGGGTCCTCTGAGGCTTCCAGAGTTTATATAACACACGCTGTACCATCAGGCTAACATCAGGCTAACATCACTGTACCATCAGGCTAACAACAGGCTAACATCACTGTACCATCAGGCTAACATCAGGCTAACATCACTGTAACCATCAGGCTAACATCACTGTACCATCAGGCTAACATCACTGTACCATCAGGCTAACAACAGGCTAACATCACTGTAACCATCAGGCTAACATCACTGTACCATCAGGCTAACATCAGGCTAACATCAGGCTAACATCACTGTACCATCAGGCTAACATCAGGCTAACATCACTGTACCATCAGGCTAACATCAGGCTAACATCACTGTACCATCAGGCTAACATCAGGCTAACATCACTGTAACCATCAGGCTAACATCACTGTACCATCAGGCTAACAACAGGCTAACAACAGGCTAACATCAGGCCAACATTACGCTAACATCAGGCTAACATCACGCTAACATCAGGCTAACATTACTCTAACATCAGGCTAACATCAGGCTAACATCAGGCTAACATCAGGCTAACATCAGGCTAACATCACGCTAACATTACTCTAACATCAGGCTAACATCAGGCTAACATCAGGCTAACATTACACTGAATCATCTGTCTCTGTGGGGGGTCCATCTCTGTGGTTTCTGTCCCTCTGAGGACGTCTTTAAGGTGAGCGCTCGCTGCAGCTGACCTCTGACGGCCGTTTACAGGAGGAAGTTAAAGCTGTGATCTTCTCTGGATGGAGGAACTACGGCTGCAGTCTGAGGGTTTTTCATGTCTCATATTTTCTCTAATCTGGTGCAGAAAAGGATCCAGGTGGTAAATCCCTGACGGAGCGTCACAGACCTGCAGGAAATAACCGTTCTCATGCTAACTGTCGGGTCTTACAGTACCTGGCAGTCTGGATCGGAGCAGACGCTGCCCACTGCAGACAGCTCAGTCCCGTTCCTGGTCCCACAGAACCTGCAGGCGTCGGAGCTGCTGGAGGCGGGTTTACCTGCAGGAGGAGCGGAGCGGGGTCAGAGGGGACAAACCGGCACAGGAGGAGACGTGAGGGCGCTGTGGAGGGATCGTCTCACCTGTGTGCTCCCTGAACTCCACCATGGCCTTCATGGTCTTTGAGTCTGCCAGAGCCATGAGCCAGAACAGCTTGGTCCTCCCACAGCCCTCATGGAGGTCCACCTTTATGGCCTCCTCCTCCTCCTTAAACACCTGGGAGCACAACAAAGGTCAACACCTGAAACTCCACGTGCTGCTCCTCTAGGGGTCGTCTCCCTTCATCAGATTATCACAGTAACACAGCAGACAGGAAGAGAGACAGGCAGAGAGAGAGACAGGTAGACAGACAGACAGACAGGCAGACAGACAGGAAGAGAGACAGACAGACAGACAGGAAGAGAGACAGAGAGACAGACAGACAGACAGGAAGAGAGACAGACAGACAGACAGACAGACAGGCAGACAGACACACAGACAGACAGACAGACAGAGAGATACAGGCAGACAGACGGCGTGTTGGTACAGACCTGTCTCTGGTGGGAGCGCGTGCGGCGGTGCAGGTGGAGGAAGCGGTCACAGTCGGTGCAGAGGTTTCCACACATGTTACATAAGATGATGGCCGCCGTCTCTCCGTCGTCGTGGTTATCACACATGGGCTGAGGAGGAGGAGGAAGAGGAGGAAGAGGAGGAAGAGGAGGAGGAGTTAGTCTCTGACCACCTTCACTCTGTCACCGTGGAAACCACATCCTGTCTCTCACCATCTGCTTCTGCTGCCCGTCCTTCCCCATCCAGCGTCCAGAGGACAGCCTGTCCACGTGGTCCTGGTCCAGCACACAGAGCGAGGCCAGGGCCAGCCACAGCTACCAGTCCACAAGGCCCACAGAGACCACATGGACCACAGAGACCACAGAGACCACACAGAGGACAGAGGACAGAGGGTTAATATGACTGACTTCCTGTGTTCACAGGAACACGCCGTGTGTGTGACAGGTTACCCGTGTGGTGGCGATGCAGCGGACAGGAGAGCGATGCTCCTCCTCCATCTTGGTCAGAGCGATGATGGTCTCGGCGATGGCGTTTTTGGTGACCCTGGACCAGGCGTCTGAGAGGTGACCCTGAAAACAAACAGTCAGTGAGTCAGGGGGTCTGGTTCAGGTCTGGATCAGCTCACAGACAGACTGGGACTCACAGCTGCCATGTCTTTGACCAGCTTGATGATGATCTCGGCGATCTGGGGAGGGGTGGAGCCCTTCATCCACCAGTGGCTCTCTCCTCTGCGGATGTAGCTGAGGGCGACAGAGCAGCAGCGTTTAGCCCGCTGTGAGCTGCAGGCGTTTCAGAGCAGCACCTGAACGGACTCTGGCTCACCTGGAGTTGAAGATCATGGGCAGCGTGACCGTGGTCACTCCTTTTCCTGCCGCCATGCCGGCCGTGCCGGAGATGGTGGTCCCTTTGGCCTTGAGCTGCACGGTGAGCGCTTTGGCGATGCAGCCCAGGAACATGTCCAGGATGCAGAGCTTGTTCCAGTCGCCCTTCTCCGTGGAGTGGATGATGTCACTGATGTCCGCCGGAGGCAGAGCCTTCACCCCGATGATGCTGGCGAGGCGCACCGGCGTGACCTCAGGGAGGACGCGGCGCAGCAACGACGTGACCTGAGACCAGAGGAGGAGACACAGAGAGCAGAGAGTGAAACTGGACCCTGTGGACCAGGTGGTCTGTGAGACACGGATCCACATCCTGAGGTCTAAAGGAGGTCTAAAACACAGGGGGGTCTAGACCTCATGGAGGATCAGAGCTGGG
Organism: Halichoeres trimaculatus; assembly: GCF_033239565.1. Classification (NCBI taxonomy): domain Eukaryota; kingdom Metazoa; phylum Chordata; class Actinopteri; order Labriformes; family Labridae; genus Halichoeres; species Halichoeres trimaculatus. The sequence continues at coordinate 307,482 of NW_027437197.1, read as the reverse complement.
CACTCAGGCTGAGTCCTGTGGAGGGTCTGATGTTCTGGTGTTTGCTGTGATATGAAGACAGGAGGTCAGGTCTAGACCCTCTTTGTGAAGGGGATCCTGTACTCATGGAGGGTCTTCAGGAGACCCCCTGTAGAGAGCCTGTTTCTACTCTGAGTGTTTGCTAACCGGACCCTCCACAGAGCTCCTCTGAACACCTGGCGCCGGCGCCCACCTGTCTCTGGACTCTGGGGGAGGCCGTGTGCAGCAGAGAAAACAGGTCCTGCATGAGCGTGAGCTGCTGGGCCAGGTACTGCCGGCCCACGTTGGAGCCGCTCAGAGCCAGAACCATGGAGAGCAGCTCGAAGCAGTACGCGTCTGAGGAGGCGTCGTCGTCGCTGGGCTGCGAGTTGGCGTTCTCTTTGCTGGAGATGGCGTGCTCCCACTCCTCCCTGACCCGTGTGGCCTCCATGCGGATGGCCTGGACGATGTGGGCGCACACCTGGACACAGAACAGAGCGGCTCAGGGACGGGAACATGTGACCCCGCCGAGCGTCCCTCAGAGCGTCCCTCAGAGCGCGGCGCTCACCTGTTTCTGCAGGTTGGTCAGTTTGCTCCTGCTGAAGATGATCCCCACCATGTGCTCCTTCAGGTCGGCGTCAGAGGGCACCTGGGACAGACACAGAGGAGCAGGTGAGGAGGAGGAGGAGAGGAGGAGGCGTCTGGACACAGGAGGTGTCTCTCAGCCACAGGACTCACCTTGTCCTCTCCTTCAGGGGAGGACAGCAGGTTCTTCTCCTCCTGCTCTGGAGTGGGCTCAGCGTCTCCACAGATCAGTTTTCCAAAGACCTGTGGGGGCGGAGCAGAGGGAGGAGGTTAGACTCTCACCTGATGCCTCGGTGGCGCTCGGCCCAGGGGGCGGCAGGTAACACACCTGAGAGGTGATGAGGCGAAACACCCGCAGAGTCTCCGCCTCACAGTTCTTCTGCTGAGCCATGCTGGCCGAGATCTGACCCAGGATCTTGATGCTCTCGCCCTCTTTCCAGCCCAGCACCTTGACCTGTCGGACCCTCAGGGTGTTCTCGGGACCCTTCAGCTCCACCTTGATCACATGATGGTCCCCTCCAGGAAGCTCGCTGGTCACCCAGCCCATGTGGCGCGAGTCGAGGTCCACCTGTAACAGAGGACAGTCTCAGAGAGCTGACCCACGAGGTCCGATCCAGAGCGCAGTGAGACCTGGATCAGACCGCAGACTGGGGGACAGACGGGGTACCTGTTTGATCCTGCAGAGGTCCTCCATGGCCTTCCCACACAGGAAGGTCACTGATGTGACTTTGTTCTGTGAACAGAGAGGAGGAGCACCGTCAGAGAGGACCAACAGGTCGCAGCTTTACATCACAAACACAGCTCCGCCCCCATCAGTGACGGCGGCGCCGCTCTCACCCCGATGTCTCTGGAGTTGTCCACGTGCACGGACACGCTGGAGGCGTTGATCCCTTTCACACAGCTGATGGTGATGCTCTTGGTTTTGTTCTTGTCTTCGTCTCCAGACTCCCAGAAGGTCTCCGTGGAGCCGTCCGTCAGGCTGCCGATCATGGCGGGCCGACTGGACGTCTTGATGTCCACCACGCTGGTCAGGTCCTTCAGACAGGTCACCAGGCAGAGATCCTGGAGACACACGGACACGTCAGGCCGTCAGCTGCTGCTGGGTGATCTGTGTGTGTGTGTGTGTGTGTGTGTGTGTGTGTGTGTGTGTGTGTGTCTGCTCCTGCCTGGCTCATGGCCTCGTAGCCTGACTGCACGCTGATGTTGAAGCTCTCCTCGCTGTCCCCGTCGTCAGACTTGGACAGGATGTTGTTGATGTGGTGGAAAACGTTGCTCTGATGGAGGAACTGATGGTCCGACTGTTTGAACTTCAGACTCCAGCACCTGGAGGAGGAGACAGGAGGAGGAGGAGGAGTCAGGAGGAGGAGACAGGAGGAGTCAGGAGGAGACAGGAGGAGTCAGGAGGAGTCAGGAGGAGTCAGGAGGAGTCAGGAGGAGACAGGAGGAGTCAGGAGGAGTCAGGAGGAGTCAGGAGGAGACAGGAGGAGTCAGGAGGAGACAGGAGGAGTCAGGAGGAGTCAGGAGGAGTCAGGAGGAGTCAGGAGGAGACAGGAGGAGTCAGGAGGAGTCAGGAGGAGACAGGAGGAGGAGACAGGAGGAGTCAGGAGGAGACAGGAGGAGTCATGAGGAGGAGACAGAGAGCGTAGTTTCAGGCTGAGCTCTGGTGGTGAACACTGATCTGTTAGGCTCCGCCTCCTTGGTGCTGCTGAGTCGTTAAAGCCGACTGTTTCCTCTGAGCGGGATGTCAGGGTTGATGACAGATTTCATGCGTTGGTTCAGCGTGTTGTTTACCTGAGCGCCATCTGCTGGAGGGAGCTCCCACTGGGCAGGGACATCATGAGGTCAGAGATGGTCTGCAGCAGGCGGTGGAAGGTGTGAGGCAGAGGATGAGCGGCCTCTCCGGCTATCACGATGTCTGACAGAGGATGTTCACAGACGCCCAGGTCTCTCTCCTGTGGGGGACCAGACCCTCAGATTAACAGACCTGAACACCATGAAACCACCTGGCGCCCTGTAACGCTCTGTTTACGCTCCGTGACGCCCTGTGTCGCCCTGTAACGCCCTGTGGCGCCCTGTGACGCCCTGTGGCGCCCTGTTTATGCTCCGTGACGCTCTATGAAGCTGCACTCTACCTGCTCCACCACCTCCTTGTTCCCCTTGTTCTCCTCGTCCTCCTCGTCCTCCGGCTCACAGGGCGAGGGCGTCAGAGACGCCACGAAGTGCCAGAGGATGTCGTGCAGAGAGGTGGTCTGGATCACGTTGCACAGGAGCCAGTTGAAAGCCTGAGGGGTCAGAGAGCAGAGCAGTTACCCCCTGACTGAAACAGACCCCAAACTGAGCCCACAGAGCAGGAAGAAGGACTGAGGCACCTCCATGGCGAACACCCTGCAGGCAGACTTCCTCAGGGCGTGCCTCATGGCCACCTCCAGACCCTCCAGGTCATGGTGCTGGATCACGAAGGCCAGGACCGGCCACTGGAAGTTCCTCTCTCCTTTACTGAGCGAGCCGTGAGCTGAGATCAGCCTGGACAGCTCCGGGGACGGGTGTCTCAGGAGAGACGATCCCACCTCTGCAGAGGAGACGCAGGAGGTCACACACACAGGAAACACTCAGCGAGGAGATCACCTGTCAGGGTCTATAATCACCTGCATCCCCGCTGTGCACCCGGCGTCTGGGCACCGCCTTGACTCGAGCCGGGGACGGAGAGTGCTGCTTGTCGTACTCGGACGCTACCACGGAGTACGACCTCTGGAACACGGTCCGCTTGGCCGTGTCGCTGTCCGTGATGGGACTGGTCTCCAGACTGAAAGACAGCCAGTAAGAGCAAAAACAGACTCTTATCGTTTTGTTCTGCAGAGCACTGAGCACGCTCAGAGCACGCTCAGAGCACGCTCAGAGCACGCTCAGAGCACACACAGAGCACGCACAGAGCACGCTCAGAGCACGCTCAGAGCACGCACAGAGCACGCACAGAGCACGCACAGAGCACGCTCAGAGCACGCTCAGAGCACGCACAGAGCACGCACAGAGCACGCACAGAGCACGCTCAGAGCACGCTCAGAGCACGCTTAGAGCAACACATGACAGAACTATGGAGAGACAGAGATTATCTACGACTTAGACCATCAGGTGGGACCATCAGGTGGGACCATCAGGTGGGACCATCAGGTGGGACCATCAGGTGGGACCATCAGGTCAGACCATCAGGTCAGACCATCAGGTGGGACCATCAGGTCAGACCATCAGGTGGGACCATCAGGTCAGACCATCAGGTCAGACCATCAGGTCAGACCATCAGGTCAGACCATCAGGTCAGACCATCAGGTGGGACCATCAGGTGGGACTATCAGTGGTGAGAGGTGTTACCTAGGGGGCATGGACTTCATGTTGCTCTCTGGCTCCTCGAACACGTTGGGGCAGGCGTCAGGAGTCACTGAAATATACGGCGCAGGAACGGAGGTGGAGCGCAGATACCTCATCTCGTCCTGGAAGAGGTTATCGTCCTGAAAGGCGCCGAAGTTCTCCGTGTGCTGCCTGGAGAAAGAGACAGGGAGAGGTTAGCACGGCGTCTCAGAGTCTGGTCGTGGTCCCTGCAGGCCGTCTGTCGGTCACCTGGCCAGCGTCTGGAGGTAGAGACAGCCCATCTTGTTGGGGATCTCGTCGGACACGCCCTCCTTCAGGCTGGGGAGCAGCTGGGAGTGCAGGGGGCGGGGAGGGTGGTGGCACAGCATGCTGGGCTCTGCGGCGCTGCTGAGGGACAGCAGGAACAGGGCGTTGGCCCGGATCACCTGGTGGGCCTCCATGGTGGGCAGAGCTCGAGGGGTCTTCACCTGCAGGGGTTTCTTCCTGGACTGTTTCACCTTGAGGAGAAGAGATCAGGAGTTATCGTCCTCTGCAGCAGCTCCTCCCAGACGGAGGACGTGCCCGTGCCTTACCTTCTCCCTGGCCGCAGTCTGCTTCTCTCTCAGGTACTTCTCTCGACAGCGGTCACACACCAGGTACCAGGTGCTGCCCCCGATGCCTCCGTCCCCACAGTTCCCGGCCCAGCCTCCACAGAAGTGTCCGATGCTGTTGTAGCCCTGACCTCCGGCGTAGCGACCGCAGCCTGTGACAGAGAGAGGAGGTTAGAGGGACAGAGGGGCTCTTAGACGGTCCCAGCCCGGTGGTCAGGGTTCTGGACTCACCTGGGTGGGCCTGCCTCATGTGGTAGGTGACAGGATACGGGTGGGACTCTCCGCACAGCTCACAGATGGTGTCTTTCTCCGGCCCGCCCATGGCGAGCTGAGCCATCTCTCCGAACAGGTTTCCCCGGGGACGCACCTCGGCCTTCTCCCTCTTCTTCTTCTCCTTCTTGGCCTTCTTGCTGTCCTTCTCATGCTCCTTCTTCTTCAGGATGGCGCTGGAGCCGGGGCTGGGGAAGATCATGTTCTGGGTGGCCGCCTTGATGGTTGCCATGGAGATGTCCTCCCAGAAGGCCACCAGGTGCTGCAGCGTCAACGGCAGGATGGACTTGGCCCTCATGGAGGGGTGAGAGGTCATCTCGTAGGCGGCGGCCTCTCCCTTCCCGTCCTCACACTTCTCAGGGAGCGGCGGCTCCTTCAGCATGGACAGCACCTTGTTCTTGTTGATGCTGCCCATCTTGGAGATGTCCGGCCCGTGGGGGGCGATGTTGAACATGTTCAGAGCCGAGGAGATCTCCAGGGAGTGGCGGTTCTTCAGCTTGCTCTCCTTCTCCTCGGCGCCCTGTCCTCCCAGGGAGCTGCGGATGGGAGCGTGCTCCTTGGTCAAGTCGGGGTTAAACTTCAGGAAGGAGGAGCACGCCATGGCGTCGTGGACGATCCCTTCGTGCCACAGGAACGCGGCGAAGACGGCTCGAGCACACTCGGCCACAGACGGGGACATGGCCTGCTTGGCGGGCTCGGTGGCCCTGGAGGAGCTCTCTCCTTTGAACAGGGGTCCGGACTTGTCTTTCTTGGGCCGCGCGTGTCGGCTCGACGTCTTCCTGCTGACCTTGGGCGAGGAGCGGCTCTCCTGCTCCTCTTTGACCGGAGCTTTGCCGATGCTGAAGTGGACCTTGCAGGATCCCTCCTCCGCGTTTCGGACCTCCACGTTCTCGTCGTTGCCGTCCTCGGAGAGGAGGGCGCTGGAGGTGCAGACCTCCACCACCTCGCTGTGGAGGTTCTCCTGGGTCACGTGGGGAGAGGGGACGCGGTTCTCGGCGTTGTTGCTCAGTCCTTTGTTTGGGTCTTTGGGGGACAGTTTGGGTTTGGGGGAGGTGGACCGGCCCCTCAGCGGCTCCGTCAGAGGGACTTTCTTCTTCCTCAGCGTGTCGGGGTCCAGGGTGTACGAGTCCGACTTGGATCTCTCCCTGGGGGGGTCCAGTCTAGCTTTGGAGGAGGGGCTGACTTTAGGGGGGAGGTTCTTGTCCTGAGGGGTCGAGGAGGAGGTGCTGGAGGGGCTGGACCGGCCTGAGGAGGACACACTCTTCTGTTTGGGGGAGGAGGAGCGAGAGCCGGGGTTGGGGGACTCGGCCCTGAGCCCGGAGGTCCTCCCGTCCGCCTTCAGCGCCTGCAGAGTGTTGTGATTGGGCGAGTGGGAGCGGCTGTGGGAGTCCGACCTCAGTTTGCCCGTGTCGGAGCGCAGGATGAGCGCCTCGCTGGCCGACAGGCCTCCCTCGCCGGTCTTCATCCGGCCCTGCTCAGACGTTCGCCCGCTGCGGCTCTCCTGTTTGGACAGACGGTTCTCCTGACGGTGTTTGGACGGGGACATGGGCCGGGCGCCGGGCATCAGGTTCCCCCGCTCACCTGGACGTCAACGGGTCAAAAACAGTTAAAGAACAGGAGGCGCCAACAGGAGGCGCCAACAGGAGGCGCTAACACACATTTCTGTCTGAGAACGAACATTCAGAGCAAACGATGACGCCATCAAACCAAGAGATGAAATGAAGCAGAGCCCGAGGTCAGAGACCAGGACCAGAACACCACGAGACAGGTTCTGACGAAGACCATGGCCCCTGACTCTGTGTGTGTGTGTGTGTGTGTGTGTGTGTGTGTGTGTGTGTGTGTGTGTGTGTGTGTGTGTGTGTGTGTGTGTGTGTGTGTGTGTGTGCGTGTGTGTGTGGTAAAATTGGATCTAGACCAGGTTGGGGACTAAAACCAAATTCAGATGTGAATTCAGTGAGTCTGAACCGGGAGCTGAACAGAGCCCTAAAGACTGGTTTACTTTGAGTCCTGAGTCTTTCTGTGGTCCCTGACGTCTGACTGAAGATCAGGACTAAACTGATCCTGGCTCCATCCTACATCCTCTCTACCTGATCAGTCTGTTTCATCTGCGCAAGACCCCCAGACCCTCAGACCATCAAACCCTCAGGGGGTCACACAGTCTGTACAACTAGACCCTCAGAGGGTATAAAGGGTCTAAAGGGTCTGAGGGTCTGAGGGTCTGGGGGTCTGGGGGGGCAGTAAGGACTTGGTACCCACCCTTTGGCCTGAGAGCGACAGACGACAGAGCAGAGCCGTGCGCAGACACCGACACACGCTCACCAGAAGCAAGACAGCGAGACGACGAACCATCTACAGCAGAGAGACAGACAGGTCAGGAGACAGAGAGACAGACAGGCAGAGAGAAAGGCAGAGAGACAGGCAGAGAGACAGGCAGAGAGACAGACAGGTCAGGAGACAGGCAGAGAGACAGACAGGTCAGGAGACAGGCAGAGAGACAGGAAGAGAGACAGACAGGCAGAGAGACAGACAGACAGAGAGACAGACAGAGAGACAGACAGACAGACAGGCAGAGAGACAGACAGACAGAGAGACAGACAGAGAGACAGACAGACAGACAGGCAGAGAGACAGACAGAGAGACAGACAGAGAGACAGACAGAGAGACAGACAGAGAGACAGGCAGAGAGACAGACAGAGAGACAGACAGAGAGACAGACAGAGAGACAGACAGAGAGACAGACAGAGAGACAGACAGAGAGGAGTACAGGCTGGAGACTCTCCACACAGACAGGTTGATCCTCTCTGACGTCTGTAACTGACGATAACTCCTGATCACTGTGAACCTTAAAACTTCAGGACTAAACTGATTTTGATCAGTGACTCTAACACCTGCTCAGGTAACTCCGTGTGTGTGTGTGTGTGTGTGTGTGTGTGTGTGTGTGTGTGTGTGTGTGTGTGTGTGTGTGTGTGTAGTGGTGCTGGTCTGAGCAGAAAATGACAGAAGCTGATAAAGGATGAAGAAAGCAGATCTGAAGAGGAAGCAGCAGAGAGGATGAAGAACAGAAGCTGATTAAAGAGCAGGCAGAAAAACACGGAATATACCTTTAACAAGACGCAGCTCAGAGTTAGAGCCTGTTTCACCTGGTTTATCTCTGAAACAGGATCTAAGAGCTGAGCAGGCTCAGGCCTTGTTGGTATATCACTGCTTTAACCCTTTAGGCTCTGCTCACACACACACACACACACACACACACACACACACACACACACACACACACACACACACACACACACACAACACACACAGGAAGCAGGACACACTTACTCAGAAGCTGTGGCTGTGGCTGAGACAGTTGGGAGGGGGACTGTCCAAACACAAATGGGCTGTGGACAAGGGAGGAGGAGGAGGAGGAGGAGGAGGGAGGTTGGGCGGCTTGCTCAAATACGGAGGAAGAGGAGGAGGGAGCTGCTGAGAGGAAGGGCCCAGACTGAATGGAATTCAGTATGGCACTCAGCCGGTCACCTGCAGACATGGAGACAGAGGATGGGCACAAACTACAGCTGCTGCTTTACTGAGGGTGAGGAGGCGAGGGTGAGGAGGTGGGGAGGTGAGGAGGAGCATTCAGAGCGCATCACGATCAAACTCTGAGGACGAGACGTGACCCGAAGGAAACCTGTGACATCACACTATCAGACGCCGCTGACGCTGCCCACGCCGAGCTCAACACTGACTGATTCACTCTGAGTTTCTGAGTCAGCGTTTGATCAAACAGCGGCCTCAGGGTGGCGCTGTCCTCTGCACTACACATCTAAACATCCAACCAGGACGGGAACGCCGTCTGAGGATCAGAGCTGCTCAGAGACTGGACCAAAGGAGGAGGTGAACAGCCTGTAAAGGTCTGTCCAGACTGTCTGACTGCTCCCTGACGGTTAGGCTCCTCCCACTGAGAGGCTGACCAACACAGAGACAGAGAGGAGGAGGAGGAGGAGGAGGAGGAGGAGGAGAGACTCTGCACACTGGGTTAGAGTTTCTCTGATCTGATACTGCATCAACCGTTTCCCAAATCTCCTCCTCTCTGCAGAAACACCGATCAGAAACCATCAGAGCGCCATGACGCCACCTTTGGGGGCTGGACCGAGGCTGTAAGGGAGGCCCGAGACCAGACTGCAGGTTCCTCTCTCTGACGGAGGGATGTGAGTCTGACACTGACGTGTTTTCAGCTTCCTGATCCTTCACACAGGAGGTTTTCAGGAGGTGGAGCTCCAGAGGAGACGCAGCTCCAGAGGAGACGCAGCTCCAGAGGAGACGCAGCTCCAGAGGAGACGTAGCTCCAGAGGAGACGTAGCTCCAGAGGAGACGCAGCTCCAGAGGAGACGCAGCTGAGGCTCAGGGTGGAGCCGGCGTCTCTGTGAGCGTGCTGAGGCTGACACAGGGACACGTCGGGGGCCAGCCAATCAGTGATGGTGCAGGAAGTGATGAGTGTCCCCAGGTGTGTGTGTGTGTGTGTGTGTGTGTGTGTGTGTGTGTGTGTGTGTGTGTGTGTGTGTGTGTGTGTGTGTGTGTGTGTGTGTGTGTGTGTGTGTGTGTGTGTGTGTGTGTGTGTGTGTGTGTGTGTTGTGAGTTTCAGATGCTTTCTGAGATGAGGATGGATCAGACATGCTGATGATCCCGGGGTCAGATGAACCCATCACACGGGGTGATGGAGCGGCGGCTCATGCACGCACACACGGAGACCCCGACGCTGCAGACACCAGGCGTGAAGGCGGAAACATGAGAGGCATGCACAAATCAAAGTGAGGATGGATCAGTGATGGTGGAGGACTGACTGAGTCCTCCTGGATCACCTTAGAGATGGACTTCTGCAGAGATCTGGAGCAGAACGGTTTTCTCTGATATCAGTCTGTCTACCATGAGCTAAAGCGTCAAACTAGGCGTGAGAAATGTCTGAAAGCAGGAGCAGGAGTCAGCGGCGGTGAACATGAAGCTGTGAGTTATCAAGGCGAGGGCGCAGAGTGAGGTCAGAGCAGACTCAAACATCAACATCAGTGAAATCTGAAGGTTAAACTGAACACAGTGAATCAGAGCAGGAGTTTCAGGTGGAGGGTGCAGGTGTTCAGCTCACCTTTGTTGTTGGAGATGCCGTAGTCGAAGCCCTGCGCTCCGTTGGACGTGGCCGCTCTGTTGAAGGCCTGCACGGAGAACGGGCTGGGAGGAGGCGTCTGAGCGCCGTGCTCCAGCAGAGCTTGTTCTGTACCAGGAGCACACACAGGGTCAGAGGGTCAGAGCACAGAGGGTCAGAGGGTCAGAGCACACAGAGGGTCAAAGGGTCAGAGCACACACACGGTCAGAGGGTCAGAGCACAGAGGGTCAGAGCACAGAGGGTCAGACCACACAGAGGGTCAGAGGGTCAGAGCACACACACGGTCAGAGGGTCAGAGCACAGAGAGGGTCAGAGCAAAGATGGTCAGAGCACAGAGAGGGTCAGAGCACAGAGGGTCAGAGGGTCAGAGCACAGAGAGGGTCAGAGCACACAGAGGGTCAGAGCAAAGAGGGTCAGAGCAAAGAGGGTTAGAGCAAAGAGGGTCAGAGCACACAGAGGGTCAGAGCAAAGAGGGTCAGAGCAAAGAGGGTCAGAGGGTCAGAGGGTCAGAGCACAGAGAGGGTCAGAGCACACACAGGGTCAGAGGGTCAGAGGGTCAGAGCAAAGAGGGTCAGAGCAAAGAGGGTCAGAGCAAAGAGGGTCAGAGCAAAGAGGGTTAGAGGGTTGGATTAGTCTTCGTCAGACTCTGAGGCTCCACTCAGATCCTCTGAGAGCGGCTCACCTTCATCGTGGCGGAGGTACTGGTTCCCTCCTCGGTCTCTGGCCAAAGACCAGGCCTCGCCCTCGTCGCTCTCGCAGAACTCCACCACGCTGTTCTTATCCAGCTGCACCCAGGTCCCCTCTGAGTTCACCACCTGGTGCACAAACAGCATCTTTACCTGCCCTCACACTCACAGCCAGCAGATACTACAGGACACAGTGACCATCAGAGGAAACACGCCATGCAGACAGGAAGTGATCACATTCAGAGCACAGCAGCAGATCACAGCTCAGATTCTGAGTGTCAGCGGGCGCTGCGGACAGAATCAGTGCAGCTCCAATCAGATCAACTCTCTACATCACAGGGGGGGGGGCTCATTGAGAGGGGGAGGAGTCTGTCTGAGCTCCCTGATCGTCCAGAGGAAACAAACAGAGGGGGGTATTAGTGTGAGCAGGCTGCACCTCTGGGTCCAGACCGGCTCAGAGAGGAAACTATCCCACAGCATGACACACCACGTCAGCTCTGACAGGTCCACCCCAGGAGGTCCCCTCACCACGCTTCAGAGAGTATCAACAGGATTATTATCAGAGCAGAAAGACAGAGGCAAGGCACAGAGAGGCTCCAGCTTTGATCAGCGGGTCGACACACCCTGGAACTGTAATGATGCTAAAAACTGGAGTTAGTGAGTCAGGAAGCAGGCGCAGGCTGCAGCCACAGAGCCCACAAGACCTCGTGAGAGGAGAGACACAGACAGAGCCAGAGAGATCACATCCTCACAGACAGCATCAGTTCATCCAGGAGGAGCGCTCCACCTGACCCCGCTCCACCAAGGTTAGCTCAGATCTTAACAGACCACTTTAAACAACACAGTGCAGTGTTTGGGGTGAGTGCGTACCTCGCCTACGGCCTTGACCTTGTTGCCAAGAACTAACATTCCAATGGGGATACCCCTAAGGTTTGGGCAGCTTCTGATGTTGTGACCAGAGGGGCCGGTCTTCACTACCTTATAAAGCCCCGGGCCGCCGCCCTGCCCTGCCCTGCTCTGCACCCGAATGGGGGCCTCGTGGGAAGGGCAGCTGCTCACCTCCTTTATGTTCTCCTCCGATGGGCCCCTGACCTCCTGCAAGAGGCGAGAGCATGGGTTAGAGCCACAGATCAACAACAGCAGGCTGCAGATTAATGACAAGACCAGGACCACACTCAAGCCCCGGATTCAGGATCCAGTGGACGCCATCACAGCTTCAGACACTTTGAGCTGTTTGCTTTCTGTCAGAGGTCAGAGGTCAGAGGTCAAAGGTCACGCTCACACCGTATGAGAAACAGCTTAAATCAGCTGATGTGTTCTGACTTTAACTCTGCACCAACCTCAGGCTGTGAGAGAGAGAGAGACACACACACACACACACACACACACACACACACACACACACACACACACACACACACACACACACACACACACACACACACACACACACAGAGTCTGTGTGTTTCACTGACTGAGGATGGTCTGTCGTTGATCAGAAATGATTTTTTTTATTATTTGTTGTGAGCGGGACAAACCCTGACTGTGGATGCAGATCAAACAGGGTCTTGGTCTGGGTCTTGGTCTGGGTCTTGGTCTGGGTCTTGGTCTGAACTGACCCGGACTCAGTGACCCAGGTGAGAGCGGTCTCCACTGCTGGCCTCACACTCTGCAGAAAGCAAACAGGTGCATTCCCCAAACAGTGAACTGTTCCTTTAACCTGAACACACACAGGTGGTGCGAGGACGTTACCTGAGGACTAAAGCTTCACCTGAGCAGTGACATCATCACACCCTCACTCTGACATGAAAACACCTCCTGAACATTAACCACAGAGGGGGGGGGGGGGCGCTGAGAGCCGGACACTGAGTGACGTCTGGAGTGAAGCAGCTACACGGCTCCTACGGTTAAGGTGGACTGAGTCCAGACTCAGGACTACGGGACGCATGCTATGAGACACAGGGACAGGACTTCATGTGACCCCCCAACACCTCATGCAGCAGGCCGAACATTAGTCACTGCAACCTCATGCAACACACACGCTGGACCTGAGGGAGCCCCACTGACAGTCTGTGGCTGCTGACCACCATGCATCTGAGTCCACCTTTAGCTGGGACACTGGGGGACACTGGGGGACACTGGGGGAGACTGGGGGAGACTGGGGGACACTGGGGGACACTGGGGGACACTGGGGGACACTAGCACTGCACAGGGGTCAAAGGAACAGAGAAAGCAACAGAGAGATGGAAGCTACGGGCAGTCAGGCTGTTTATCCCTCCTTCAGACGACTCACCTGTGGCGGGAAAATAGTTAAGGGGGTCCAGGACAAAAAGCCGATGTCCCTGACTCCTTGGCTAGCGTTAAAGACAGTCTGAGCAACAGATTGTGAGACAGTCAAGAAACAGTAGACGACTCCACAGAGGAGAGAAACAGGACGGGGGAGACGCTCGTGTATTTTTTTGGAAGGAGAGAGAAAAGTTTGATTTTGGCTCCTCAGTAAACTCCAGCATCAGACGAGATTAGAGGAGGTGAAGGAGGAGGACGGACTGTGATGGAGTCAGGAGAGCTCTGATAGAGGAGGCTGTGAGGAGTTCAGAGGAGCAGGATGGAAACAGGAGGAGTCCAAACAGCACGGAGCACTGTTTCCAAACCAACAACCAGATAAAAACAGAGACACTTCCAAAAAAATCCCCCACTCAGATGAAGTAGTGTGTCATGCTGTTCAGACAGACCTCACATGAGCCCCCTGACACGCCAGGATCCCAGTGCGAGGGTGGAGCAGTGGAGCGGTGGAGCAGTGGAGCGGCAGAGGTTCAAGTCCCTAAACTTTCAGTGATTGCTCCATGACAGAAAACCACCCACAGATCAGAATCTCCAATGTTCCTCTTTTCCTCAGGGACCCGGTCTGGGAGGTCCGGGTCCTGGTTTTACGTGTTCTGGTGGTTTTGGTGGTTTTGGTGGCATGGAGCAGACCATGAGGGGAACCTGTCATTCATGCTGAGGTGTGTTAATGAGCTGTGAGTGACGACCAATGAGGGAGAGGAGACCCGACAGCGCAGAGCGACCAGCTCTTTGACTCTCGTCTGTCAGTTCCTGCTTCAGGCTAAACTGCAGCGCCGAGCGTGAGCCACCTGCTGCGTGTGTCCTGCTGCGTGTGTCCTGCTGCGTGTGACCTGCTGCGTGTGACCTGCTGCGTGTGACCTGCTGCGATGGCGCAGTGTGTGAGGTTAGCGCTCTGCCTTCAGACGCAGCATGCAGGCTCCAGCTGCAGCTGCTGCTGTGCAGGGTGTGTTAGTGAGCGTGTCAGACGCTGCTGCAGCTCTGCTCTCATGCACCTGACGCCTACGGTCTGACCACGCTCTGACACATGCTCACGGTACATTTGGGGGGCGTGAGCCAAGCGGTGGACAGCTCATACAGTTTACAGTGACCTCAGTGTTATCCCCAAATGAACGGCTCAGAAGCTCAGTCTGTTTCACACTCACACACTCCTCACACGGTCACACACACTCTCACACACCCCTCTCACGCTCACACACACCTCTCACACTCATGCTCACGCTCGCTCTGCAGGCCACCTTCTACTTACGTCGGCTGGGACCAGTAGGCTCCGGCCCAGGTGCTGGTTAAAAGAGAGGCACCAGGCTTCAGTGTACCCATTCATGCTGGGAACATACTTCTTTACTGTCTCATCATTGAGCCTGAGCCACACACCATCATCATTGTGGATCTACGGGAAACAAGCAAGGGCAGAGCAGAGCCATGCCGCCCATTACTACACACAGATACACACACACACACACACAGATACACACACACACACACACAGCATGTCTGAGGCCACAGGAAAGTCTCACGATTAAAACGAGATCAGGTTGTTTTTGTTTTGCACGCTGCCTGATTGAACCAGGGCTGTATAAAGGGACAGAGCGCCCCCTGCTGACTGTCTGCAGTATGACCTAACCATTCGTTTGGTGCATTTAAGAGTTTTGTGATGATCAACGGTAGGGGTGGAGAAAAAAATAAAACATTTGATAAATCAGTATTTTTATGTGGCAATATCAAAATTGGGATTCTTTGTCAAAAAACTTTTTTTTTTATTTCAAATTCTTCATTTCTTTGTTTTTTTATTGAAAAAAAAGTTTCCACTTTTCTCCAGCAGAGGGCGAAGTGTTTCTCTGACTCATGTGATGAGCATTTTATGGCTCCTGATATCGTCTGTACACATTTAACTTTTTCACATGGTCTGGTTTTAAAAAAGCAAACTAAGAATTTCAAAAATTGTTAATATCAAAGAATTGCATTTTATATCGAATCGAGTCGCGAGAATCGTCCCCAATGATCACCTGAGGGTCCTCCTTAAATCACTGGATGTGTGTTAGCGTGGTCTGCATACACAGCCAAACCTGTCTGGGCCTGTTTCAGGGGATATTTTGGCCTCACTGTCGTACGATGGTGGGAGCAGGTCTATCTCTACGTACAGGCAGAGGGGAACCACCCTAACAGTCGTCCCCGTGGCCTCAGCGCAGACTTAAAGAGGATCAGATAAACTCGTGAGGGGCTCTAACTGTCCTGGCTCTGGACTCATCCTGCAGACACTCAGCGTTTCCTGTGGCCTCAGAGAGATTCGCAGGAGTACGAAGCAAAATTAAAGCAACAAATCGAAAAGCTTTGAAAGGCAGAAGTTCTCAGTATTAAAGGAGATCAAAACACATAAATTAAAGAAGATTATTTAAAATAATCATTCAAACAGGAAATCATGATCACTTCTGTCGAGAGGAAGAGAACAGGAAGAGGAGAGAGACAGGAAACAGAGCTAGAGCTGTCACAAACAGAAGGTTCATGTCTGCCTGGGCTCAGGTGGTTACCTCGTCAATGAAAGTGATGGTGCCATTGACATGCACTATGCCTATCTGTTCACTCTGCAGGGAGGGGTGACTACGCACACGCAGGCCTGCGCTGTCCTTCGACACAAATTTGCGGACCTGAGAGAAGCAGAAGGGAGATGAAGACCGTGAGCGGCAGGAGCGAAGAAGAGTCCGAAAGAGGGGGAGGAGGAGAGGAGCAGCAGGAGGAGAAACAGGAGGCAGGATCAGTGACAGGAGGAGGTTTGCAAGCTTTGCTCCACACAAAGCCCGCGTCCAGGTCCAAGCAAGGAAACAGCAAGAGGAGGGAAGTTCAGGGCTCTGTTTCTGCTGCAGCTACAGCAGCTACAGCAGCAGCCGCAGCAGCCGCAGCAGCAGCCGCAGCAGCAGCCGCAGCAGCAGCAGCAGAGCTCTGAGCTTCACTCTGAGGAAACAGGACCACAGGAGGACACGTTGCTTGTTTCCCTTCATGGATCTTTACACACAAACAAGTTTGACTGAATGATGATGACTGCAACATGTCAGCTGTTCATTTCCTGCCCTACAGTCAGAGTGGAAACATGCACGATACACCAGCATTCAGAGGGACAAGCGCGTCCTCTGTGTCTGACTCAGAGACACAGCCCACGTTCAGAAACGGCCCCCCTGACGTCTCTACCAGCCTCTGACTTTGATCCAGCGTCTGAGGAGCTCGTCCTGGACCTGAACGGAGCCTCGCCGTCACTTTGAGTCTTTCTGTGTCTGGGCAGCAAACGCAGCGAGGAGCTGAAGTGACTACAAGCTGCAGAGGGGTGAGAGGAGCTGCTGGTCCTCAGAGAGAGACACAGCTTCACGCTGCACAGAGGCTCCGCCTTAGAGGGTCGCCCTCCATGGAGCTCCCAGTGAGCAGGACCAGCGCTTCCTGCTGGCTCCACTGGCTCATTCAAAGCATGCATGCCTCACTCGCGTGTCTTTAGCGTGTCTTTAGCGTGTCTTTAGCATGTCTTTAGCATGTCTTTAGCATGTCTTTAGCGTGTCTTTAGCATGTCTTTAGCGTGTCTTTAGCGTGTCTTTAGCATGTCTTTAGCATGTCTTTAGCATGTCTTTAGCGTGTCTTTAGCATGTCTTTAGCGTGTCTTTAGCATGTTCGTGCTGCAGGGAACACTCACCTTGCTGGGCTGAGGTTCAGCCTTGGGTTTGACCATCTGAGTGCCGGGGGGGATCATGCCTTTAGGGGGGTCTTTGACCTCCACCTCCAAACCAGCATCTGAAACAGAGACCAGCTCACAGCTCAGGAGTTGACATCAGAACCAGCGCCTCATGGAGACGGGTCAGATCCAGTGATGGTCGTGGGGAACACACGGCGTTCTCCTACAGGCGCTCACTCTGACGTACCGATTTCGATGCTGTCGATGGTGACGTGGATGGTGTAGAGGCCCACGGCACCGGGGGTCCAGTTGGCGCTGTAGGTCCCGTCCGTGTTGGCTCTGATCAGCATGTTCTCGCTGGGTCTGAGAGGAAAACACAGTCAGTCCATGGTTTCTGACGTAAACTCATTTCTCTCTGCGCTCAATGGCTCACCTCTTTGGGGTCGGGGAGGCGAAGCGCAGCTCCTCAAAGGAGTAGTTCTCATAGGCCTGGAGGAGACAGAAGGAGCAGAGTGTGAGGAGAAGCAGACAAGGAGGTCAGTGTCCTGAGTGTGAGGAGGATGAAGAGGATGAAGAGGATGAAGAGGATGAAGAGGATGTTTTATCTCTGTCTCTTCACTAACAGCTGACTCCACCTCCTCCTCTGCTATGCCTCATGTTTCCTGTAGGGGGCACCAGCTGCCTTATGTTCACATCAGGTCTGCTAATGAGGACACAGCGCCCCCTGGTGGACCTGTCTTAAAGGGACCCTGCTGTATTAACAGTGAGGGAGATCTGAGGCGGTCACATGACCCTGACCTTCATCATGGTGATGGCGATGTATCGAGCCTCCTTCACGATCATGGGCTCGTACGTGGCCTCCAGCTTGGGCACGGGCAGACCTCCAAAGGTGAGGTCAGGGCCTGACGAGGAGGGGGAGGAGCTTCCAGGTAAGCGCTGCAGCTTCTTCACGTTCTCAGGCTGCATCGACTTCTTCTGGGACACAGGTACGGCCTTCACCTCCACCTGAGGAAGAGGAGGGTACAGACAGCGGTCAGAGGAGTGTGATGGTGGAGGTGAGATCAAACATCTGTCGGCTCTGACCTTCATGTTGGGGACATGGACCACGTCTCCGTACTGGTCTTTGGTCTGAACCACCACGGTGGCGGGCCACCCACAGCGAATGTCGTCTTTGTTCAGGATCAGAGACGTCTTCTGAGGGTCTGCGTACGAGTCGGGCTGCAGCCACCTGAAGGGCACAGGTAAGAACAGGAGACTCACGTTACACAGGTCTCCACCCAGCTGACGGGTGGAGGCGTGAAGAGCAGGGGGCGTGACCTCCACCTGCTGAGCAGAGCTGCAGACAGACTCATATCTACCTGGCCAGACGTCCTCCGCTGGAGTTCTGCACACAGGTGATGAAGTCCTCCAGGAAGGAGTGCTCGTTGGTCTGCAGGTGCAGGGGCAGGTTCCCCTCCAGGGCCTCCAGGATGGTGGGGGAGTGGGACAGGGCCAGACCCTTCCCCAGGATCCCTGAGTGGGACTTACACACCTGAGAGGAAACAGAGGAGGTTAAAGTCCTGCTCCCAGCACAGCTAGGGACAGATCCGGACTTCAGAGGTACCTGAAGAGAGGCCTCCTCCAGGATCTCCAGGTCCTCCTCCAACTCGTTACCTGAGAGAGAAAGTCATTAGATCATGGACACATCCTTCTCCAGAAACATCTACCTACACCCGTAGCTCCCTCCTCCTCCTCCTCCTCCTCCTCCTCCTCCTCCTCCTCCTCCTCCTCCTCCTCACCAATAGGCAGGGCCAGATCCTTCTTCATCAGGGCTGCAGCACACACACTGCCCAGGTACGCCAGCTCCTTCTCCAGCAGGATGGTCCCCTGAAACACAGGCCCGGTCAGTCACACTGAGCACCTTTCTTCCTGCCTGAGCTGACAAACGTCAGAGTCACTGATCTCATCACGGCGTGCGTACCTCATCAGGCCCCGGGTTGAACTCGTACCCCACAGCCACACACTTGAAGCCGTAAAAACAAGCTTTCTCATCTTTAACGTAGTCTGAGGCCGTCTCTAAGGAGAACAGGACTTCATTTCCTGAGAGCAGAGAGGACAAAAAGAGCAGGTTACAGGTGAGCAGCAGGTGATCTCTGTGAGGACGATGTCTGCCTGCCGCAGAGATTAGAGCTGTCCAGGTTTAACAAAGACCAACAAACCCCCACAGAGTCCCAGAGGAACACTCCAACAACTACAAACTGTGTCACACAGATCATCGACGCTCAAACGTTCTCACCGGGCAGCACCAGGACCGTGGTGGGCCAGCCGCTGGAGCCAGAGAACTTCTTCAGCTCGGTCCAGGTGTTGATGGTGTCGTGGATCAGAGGTTTGCCCCCCAGACTGGACAGGTGGAGGGTCCGGCTTGGGATGAGCAGGCGTAACACGTCCTCTGGCTGAGCCGTACCGCACTGGGGGTCGAACTCGATGGTGGTCCAGCGGACGCAGTCTGGGAACGATACCTGAGACCAGAGGAGAGAGAGGATTGGCTGAGCCCTCAGGGGGTTAAAGCAGCATGTCTACTTCCTGTGAGCTGTCACTGTGCTGTTAGCCTGCAGTTAGCGTGCTGTTAGCCTACTGTTAGCCTACTGTTAGCCTACTGTTAGCCTGCTGTTAGCGTGCTGTTAGCGTGCTGTCACTGTGCTGTTAGCATGCTGTTAGCCTGCTGTTAGCCTGCTGTTAGCCTACTGTTAGCCTGCTGTTAGCCTGCTGTTAGCCTGCTGTTAGCGTGCTGTTAGCGTGCTGTTAGCGTGCTGTCACTGTGCTGTTAGCATGCTGTTAGCCTGCTGTTAGCCTGCTGTTAGCCTACTGTTAGCCTGCTGTTAGCCTGCTGTTAGTGTGCTGTTAGCGTGCTGTGAATGCGCCATTAGCCTACAGTTAGCATGCTGTTAGCATGCTGTCACTGTGCTGTTAGCCTGGTGTTAGCTTGCAGTTAGCCTGCTGTAAGCGTGCTGTTAGCCTGCTGTTAGCCTGCTGTTATCCTGCAGTTAGCCTGCTGTTAGTGTGCTGTCAACCTGCTGATAGCGTGTCATTACTGAGCCATTAGCGTGGTGTTAGCGTGCTGTCAGAGAGCTCACCCTGTACTGTGTGACGCACGCCTGTTTGTACGGGTGGTCACTCTCGATGACTGAGTAATGGTTGGAGGTGGTGCAGGCTGACAGGCCCTGCTCAGGCTGGTTCCCTGTGGTGCTGTCAGTTGATTGGTTGGGGTTGAAGGTGGGAGGGGCATATTTCTGGTTGAGGGCGGAGACAGCAGGAAGCAGCTCCTGTACGAGTCCGAAAACCTCAACAGCAGCCTGGAAGAGAGGTTAAAATGATAATAATGATTTAAATAATGATGATAATAACTCTTGTAATAATAATAATCTGCTGGTTTCAGGTGAAGTGTCCTCAGTCCCTGATCAGGTCTACCTTTGGCACAGATGCAGCCACAGGACCGATGTAGGCCAGGATGAGGGGCAGGAGCATGGAGAACAGGCTGGAGGAGCTCAACAGCTCGGGGATATCATCCACTGGAGAGAAAAGAGGGCAGAGATGAACAGGAGCCAGTGATAATCCGGTCTATAACGGGTACCAGTGAGTGTCCGGTCTCTGGTTTTACCATCCACTGCGAAGGCTCTGTGCAGCAGGTCCTTGGCAGCTCTGACCACGGCGCTGACCACAGACAGAGCTCTGCTGCAGTTCTTATCCTCCTCGTTAGCTTTGCTCAGCAGCTGGGACTGCAGGTCCCCGTCGTACTCACTCCTACAGACAGAAGCACAGAGTCAGAGGCAGAGCCGACCTTCCTCTCAGGTCACAGCCGGCCCGGGGCTCACCTGTAGTACAGGATCTGGGGGATCTGTCCTCTGGTCTGGTTGGTCCCGTTGCTGCTCAGGCTGCAGGTGCTGAATGTGAAGGACACGCCATCAGAGCACTGCACCGTGGTCATACCTCCGTCTCCGTTAGCGGTCCGGCTGCCGTAGTTCCTCAGCCGTACGGCGTATTTCACCCCCTCCTGGAACAGGGAGGTGTATCAGTGAGGTGGTGTTCACACCTCCACCTGTAACCCATGATAAACGTGAACTCAGGAGCAGCTCCGTACCTTCAGAGGGACGGCCTTGTCCAAGCGGATCTCTGCGATGTCACTGGGAGAGTCGTCGGTGCTGTAGGTTCCCTTCACCAGCTCCAAGGACGTCCACCTGTGAGAGTGAGCCGAGTCCCCCGGGTGCTCCGTCTGCGCCTGAGGAGCAGGAAGCAGGAGGTCAGCATGAGGAGGTTAACACTGACCCCACCAAACACCCAGAGACACCACCCATCATCCCTTACGTCATCAGCCAGCACTTCCAGCTCGTACTCGTGGATTCCTCCTCCTCCGTACACGCACACGCCCACCAGCACCACGCCCGGCTTGTCCACCGTCATGCAGATGGCGTCTGGGGAGCCGTTCCCCGTGTTCCAGCTGCGGCCCTGGCTGGTTTTAGTGAAACGGTTTGGAGAAGCTTTGACGGAGTGGAGCGAGTTCAGTCCGTCCACCTAAAACACGGAGATGAAACCCAAAGAGGTCAAAGAGGTCAAACAGGGACAGAGCAACCACAGGGTTCAAGGAGGGGATCAGCAAAACCTGAAACCCTGAAGACCAAAAACCCCTGAAACCCTCTGACCCTGAAACTCTCTGACCCTGAAACCCTTAAACCCTCTGACCCTGACAGAAACATCGTTATCTTTAATGCATTTATCACAGAGCTCTGCTGAGGAGACACCAGCGTTTACTTTAACTTGAGGTGAAAAATGTTAAAAACCAAATCAAACAGTTTGTGCAGGAACAGAAACAGGAGCCAGGATTTTCCACCTGAAACACCTGAGAGAGAAAGGCAGACGCTGAAATCATTCAAACTGCCACTCAGAGTGTGCTGACCGGCTGCAGAGAGCCACACACACCTGAACAGTGACACATACAGGAGCATGCCTCGTTTCCATGGCAACAGACAGTCTGTGCAGCCGTCTGGTTACCATGGCAAAGAGAGCTGCAGTGACCTGATCCACAGGTGAGCAGAGAGAGTTCACACACTCTGCTCGAGGACAGTCTCATAAATCTGCTGCTGACGATGATGGTGACGATGACGATGATGATGATGAAGATCAGATCCTTTCTACCCTCTGAGCTGTCCCTTCAAAATAAAACCCAGCCTAACCATCCCGTAAACCTTCTCCTGCTCGGTGAGTTGTTTACCTCGGAGCCCAGGGCGGAGGCTGTGAGCTCAGACACGATGGAGGCCAACAGACCACAGGTGTTGGAGACCAGGTGAGGAGAAAACAGCTCCACCTCCTTCCTCAGACTCTTCCTCACCGGCAGCACAACGATCACCAGCATCTTCTCCAACACCTCCCTGAAACTGGTCATTCCCATCAGGTTCTCCTCCGTCTGAGGAGGAGACAGGGAGAGGAGACAGGGAGGAGACAGGGAGAGGAGACAGGGAGAGGAGACATGAGAGGAGACATGAGAGGAGACAGGGAGAGGAGACAGGGAGAGGAGAAAGGGTGAGGGGACATGAGAGGAGACATGAGAGGAGACATGAGAGGAGACAGGGAGAGGAGACAGGGAGAGGAGACAGGGAGAGGAGACATGAGAGGAGACATGAGAGGAGACATGAGAGGAGACAGGGAGAGGAGACATGAGAGGAGACAGGGAGAGGAGACAGGGAGAGGAGACATGAGAGGAGACATGAGAGGAGACAGGGAGAGGAGACAGGGAGAGGAGACAGGGAGAGGAGACAGGGAGAGTAGAAAGGGTGAGGGGACATGAAAAGGAGACATGAAGCGGAGACATAAAGAGGAGTTGAGGACCCCCCCCAGGCCGGGCAGGCTGGACTCACGTGGCTCAGTTTCTCCATGTGGGCCACCAGCAGGGGGAAGCGGTGAGCCAGCGCAGAGTCGTTCTCCGTGCTGACTTGTTTGACCAGCGAGCGCAGAAGCACCTCCCCGTCGTAGGCGATGGGCAGGATGGAGGTGAGTTTGACGGACGTGTTGCAGAGAGCTGACATCACGGCGGCCAGCAGGCGGCTGCTGGACGTGCGGAAGTTAGCCTCAGCGATGTCCTGAGGAGAAACAGGGACAGGGAGGGAGACGGCATTAATCCAGATCAGAGAAGACGCTCTCTGACGTGAGGAATGTTAAAGAGTTTAAATCGTCCTCAGCAGCTCTCTGGCTGTGATGACACATCAACTCTCAGCGCCTCGTTGGTTTGGTCTCAGTCTCACTCTGACTCTAAGGATGGAGGATCCTCTCAGATCCAGTCCAGTCCCCCTGAGGTGTACCTGGTCCAGGCAGTTGAGCAGGTCACAGAGGCAGGCCCACTGCAGGGCAGGGGTGGGGTAGAAGGAGTGGAAGCAGGCGGTGAAGGTGTTGTGGCACTCCTGCAGCACGGCCTCCAGCAGGGTCAGGGGCTGCGACAGGTAGCCCTGAGGGTCGTTGTCCAGCTTGGTCAGACAGTTGTCCATGCCCTCCGACAGGATCTTCTTCAGCAGGCTGCGCGTCTTCCCCACGCACTCTGCCAGCTTGCTCGACTCCTCCACCACGGCTTTGGTGCTGGCTGCAAGTGAACGGACAGACGGAGCACACAGCAGCGTGAGAGGACGAGGAGACAGAACGCTCTACAAACATCAAGCTCCACAGATCATTTCTAAATGTCTGTGAATCTACAGACAGCCCAGACTGTGGCGCTCTTTCTTAGTTCAGCCACAAACTTAAAAACATGAGCTGAAAGGATGTAACGAAGCGCTCCTTAAATCCCACAGCATGTTCACCACTCTCTCCCCGTCACGTCTCTCTCTGGGTCTATCAGCAGCTGAGTGACCGTCCTGCTAATGGACAGGAAGCAGAGACTGCCTGGTGTGTCCTCCTACCAGCGATGGGGAAGATCTCACAGATGTAGACCCTGAGCAGGCGCAGGCAGCAGGTCCCCACAAAGCGCAGCCTCTCCAGGTCCAGCAGGGTGGCTGTGTACTGGAAACCCTTCAGGCCCCGCAGCTCCTCCACACCCAGCACCAGCGTGGTCCAGCTCCAGTGCAGGATGCTCAGCAGGGACTCGAAGCACTCCTACAGAGAGGCAGAGACAGAGACAGGGTCAGAACAGACCAGGGACAGGGTCAGAACAGACCAGGAACAGGGTCAGAACAGACCGGGGACAGGGTCAGAACAGACCGGGGACAGGGTCAGAACAGACCAGGGACAGGGTCAGAACAGACCGGGGACAGGGTCAGAACAGACCAGAAACAGGGTCAGAACAGACCAGTGAACAGGGTCAGAACAGACCAGAGACAGGGTCAGAACAGACCAGGAACAGGGTCAGAACAGACCAGGAACAGGGTCAGAACAGACCAGTGAACAGGGGAGAATCTGATCCGGAGGAAGAAACACTCACCACTGAGACGGTGCGAGCAAACGAGCGTTTGAGGATGTGGACGGGTTCGCTGGTCTGCTGTTTGCCTTTGGAGGCGTTGCCGTCGTTTGAGGGGAGCCTGATGTGAAACAGAAAGAAAGTTAGAAAAGTCAGACACAGACAGAGTCAGAGAAACGGTATCAGAGACGAGCGACGCAGGACGTTTCACTGGCCTGTACAGGAGCTGGGGGATCTGTCCTGCGTTGACATCCGTCCCGTTGTTGGACTTCTTGGAGCTTTTAAACTGAAACACCACGCTGAGGAGAGACAGAGCAGCAGACATGAAGCACGGGGACAGACCAGGACGTCCAGGTCCAGAGAGTCCAGACACACTCACCCATCATCAGTGGTTATTGTAGCCTGTCCATGAGATCCACAGTCACTGCTGGGACCAGACACTCGAGCCCACGCCACGTACCACCAGCCCAGCTGGAGCAGGACCGGCTCGTCAAACATCATGGCGTACTTCTCCCTGAAAGCATCAGAGGGTAAGGGTCACCAAAGGGTCAGAGGTCAGAGGTCAGGGTCAAGGTTAAGGTTAACTGTCTGTCCTCTGTCAGGACTTGGTCTCTGGTAGCCTCACCTGGCAGCACAGTCGTAGGCCAGCACATCGGTCTCAGCCAGCAGGTCCCCGTCGGTCTCGTGGTCCCCTCCATCAGGTCCCAGCTCAAACAGCTGCTCAGACACAAGCAGAGAGAGTCCACGTTTGGCGTGAGGATCATCAGAGTCAGAAAGATGGACTCAGCAAACAGAGCAGCCACAGTATGAAACATGACTCAAACACACACTGGTTATGAGAAGTCAGAGGATTAAACGACGGGTGTTTCTTCCTCCGTCTGATCCAGTTTGAGAGACAGAGAAACCTGAACGTCTTCCTGTCACATGACTTCATGTTTCAGACCGCTTCAGACCACCTGGTGGTTTTACTCAGGAACAGTTTTTAGATGAACCCAGAGGAGCTGACCTTGATCTTTGCCGTGTACTCTCCTCGCCCCCCAAACAGACCCAGGCCCCCCAGCAGGATGTCTGCGTCAGCACAGAAACGGATCGCCTCCACGGAGTGCGCCGAGTATCCCCAACCGCCGCCGTGACCTGGGAGGAGGCAGGGAGGAGGCAGGGAGGAGGAAAAGAGGAGGCAGAGAGGAGGAAAAGAGGAGGCAGAGAGGAGGCAGAGAGAAGAAAAAGAGGAAGTAGAGAGGAGATAGAAAGGAGGAAAAGAGGAGGCAGAGAGGAGGTAGAGAGGAGGAAAAGAGGAGGCAGAGAGGAGGCAGAGAGGAGGTAGAGAGGAGGAAAAGAGGAGGAAAAGAGGAGGCAGAGAGGAGGCAGAGAGGAGGTAGAGAGGAGGAAAAGAGGAGGAAAAGAGGAGGCAGAGAGAAGAAAAAGAGGAAGTAGAGAGGAGATAGAAAGGAGGAAAAGAGGAGGCAGAG
This sequence comes from Halichoeres trimaculatus, assembly GCF_033239565.1. Classification (NCBI taxonomy): domain Eukaryota; kingdom Metazoa; phylum Chordata; class Actinopteri; order Labriformes; family Labridae; genus Halichoeres; species Halichoeres trimaculatus. The sequence continues at coordinate 281,979 of NW_027437197.1, read as the reverse complement.
AGGAGGTAGAGAGGAGGAAAAGAGGAGGCAGAGAGGAGGCAGAGAGGAGGTAGAGAGGAGGAAAAGAGGAGGAAAAGAGGAGGCAGAGAGGAGGCAGAGAGGAGGTAGAGAGGAGGTAGAGAGGAGGAAAAGAGGAGGCAGAGAGGAGGCAGAGAGGAGGTAGAGAGGAGGAAAAGAGGAGGCAGAGAGGAGGCAGAGAGGAGGCAGAGAGGAGGTAGAGAGGAGGAAAAGAGGAGGCAGAGAGGAGGCAGAGAGGAGGCAGAGAGGAGGTAGAGAGGAGGAAAAGAGGAGGAAAAGAGGAGGCAGAGAGGAGGAAAAGAGGAGGAAAAGAGGAGGCAGAGAGGAGGTAGAGAGGAGGAAAAGAGGAGGCAGAGAGGAGGCAGAGAGGAGGCAGAGAGGAGGTAGAGAGGAGGAAAAGAGGAGGCAGAGAGGAGGCAGAGAGGAGGCAGAGAGGAGGTAGAGAGGAGGAAAAGAGGAGGCAGAGAGGAGGCAGAGAGGAGGTAGAGAGGAGGAAAAGAGGAGGCAGAGAGGAGGCAGAGATGAGGCAGAGAGGAGGTAGAGAGGAGGAAAAGAGGAGGCAGAGAGGAGGCAGAGAGGAGGCAGAGAGGAGGTAGAGAGGAGGAAAAGAGGAGGAAAAGAGGAGGCAGAGAGGAGGATCTAAATGAACCGTGTCTCATATCCAGCAGCACTGACCCAAAGTCTGAGCGCTTCAATCCCCCCTCCTTCTCCCCCTCTCCTCCTCCCCCCTCCCCCTCCCCCCTAAGAGGGTTTCCCATGATGCACCTCATCGTTGACTGTGGAGAGCAGGCACTTACTCTCAAAGCGGTTGACCACGCTGTAGTCCTCTTTGGAGTAAACCTTCATCACCGCCTGGGTCTCCTCCTCCGCACTGGCCACGCCCATCTTCAGCTCCTGCATGGCGGCCAGCGTGTCCAGACAACCTGCAAACACAGACCTCCCATCAGCCCCTGAGAGCCCTGGAAACACTATGACACCTGTCTGTGTGTTTCTGGGTTCATGTTATTCACAGTGACGGCGATCCTTCAACAGCTCTGACGCCTTCCTGACGGGCAGGTCGGAGCGCCGCGCTGTGATGGACCGCGGTCTGATCAACCAAACACTTCAGCCTCATCCATTATTCATGTGACCAAAGACACTCTGACTCATTACCCAGGATGTGGAGGGCGCCGTGGGACCGCGTGGTGGTGGCGTGGGATCCTGAGGGCAGTGCGAGCTCTGGACTGAGGATGCTGCAGCGAGCCTGGAGGTCAGTGGGAGACGGCATCCTGGCATCAGCTATCACCGCGTTATAACACAACATCTCCCGAGACACGGGCAGGAACCTGGACGTGACACAAGGGGACAGAGACAGGGTCAGAGGACAGGGTCAGAGGACAGGGTCAGAGACAGCGGAGGGTTTAAAACCACAGATCTGTTCACTCATCAACCCACTGACCTCCAGATGACGTCGTAGACGGGGTCCAGACACAGGCCGAAGCCCTGCAGGTCCTCCTGCTCGGAGTCGTTGAAGGTCCGGCAGCTGCCGTCCATCTTGTTGATGAGCAGACACTTGAAGGGGGGCGGCTCGGACACGGAGGACGGCACCAGGCCGATGATGTGTTTGCTGGCAAAGATCTCTGAAGTGGCCAGCACATGGGAGTTGATGAGGGCCTCGTCGATCCGCAGGAACGTCTGGTCCCCGCTGGCCCCGATCCAGGTGGCCTTACGCCCGTATTTGGCCCCGATGTTGGGCATGGGAGAGGGCTTGGCGTTCCAGTAGGGCATGTCGAGGATGGGCCGTCCCAGCTGTCCTTTCTGAGAACAAAGAGAACCAGCAGACCGTCAGAGTCCAGGCACGCTGTCTACACCCGGCTCCGGGTTCAGACCCAGTCCCCTCCTCACCGAGAAGCTGCCGAACGTGAAGACCTGCCCATCCATGAGGAGGACGGCGGTGTGGTTACTGCCGGCTGTCACCTGAACGCTGGGACCCGGCAGGGCCTGAACCAGCGTGGGAGACCCCCTGACAGGAGTGAAAGGGTTAAATCAGGGATCAATGACAGAGTGAGTGTGTGCTCATGTCGTCACCAAACAGCTGATTCACCCTAACGACGTCTGATGAAGAGAAAGCAGGAGCAGTACCTGGAGTTGACGTCTCCGTGTCCCAGCTGCCCGTGTTGACCGTACCCAAAGGAGTAGACGTCTCCGTTCTCCATCAGCACCACTGTGGGGAGACAGCGTCAGGGTGATTTACTCTCTAACAGCTGCTGGAGGACAGGTCTTTAAAGGACCAGCAGGAGCCGGCGTACGGAGATGAACCCACCTGAGTGGTGAAACCCACAGCTGACCTGCACGGCTCTCATCTCACAGTCGAACCGCACCGCTCCCGGAGGGTAGGTGGTGATTTTACTGGCATCCTTCTCTCCACGCTCACTGCTGCCATCTGCAAGGTAAACCAGAGTCAGCACGTTTGGGTGGAGGACAAGAGGAGAGCCTCATCGGCCGTCAGACCTCAGACAGGAGGCCTCAGTCCTGGAAAGAAACCAGGGTTTGAAAGGACAGGGGGGAGCATGCTGAAACAGAAAGGATCACCTCCAACAGACGGCTCAGGAAACCAGAGGAGGAGCTCCAGGTGTCTGACCAACACTCAGACTTTACCCAGGAGGCTCTGGTTTACCCTGAGCCCTGTGTGAGAGGTCACAGCTTCAGTTTGTGAGAGGGGAAGAGACCATGCAGCACGGTTAATACCACCATCAGGGTCTGTTTGGACCAGGAACCTGAACCTCTGACACAGAAGACATCCACAGCACTCTTTAGGTCAGCCAGACAGAAATCAGAGTCATCAGGGCAGACTGAGGGAGCAGACTGAGGGAGCAGACTGAGGGAGCAGACTGAGGGAGCAGACTGAGGGAGCAGACAGTAACAGTGAGGAGTCAGAGCCTCCATGGGAGTGAAACCAGGTCCTCCAAGAACCCCCAGAGTCCAACAACCAACAGGGAGGATCCCCACTCCTCTGGGAGCTGTCCAACCATCCTCCCCTCTCTGAGTCTCCATGTTCAGGTGTCTGAGCTCAGTCAACACTCGCTGAGCGTCAGCGCTGAGCTCAGGGTTTCTCTCCTCGCCGTCAGAGACAAACAGGAGCAGAGATGTGGGTCATCCAGTCAGAGCTCCTCGGTGTGAGCGGCTCACTAAAAATAGACTCAGAGTGACTGTCCAATTATTCATGAGCTCCACAGAGCCGAACGCCACATCTTTATTTTTACCCACGCTGCTCGGCGTTCAAACACGCGCTCAACATTTCACACCAACAGCTGATCAAAGACACGTCTGTGACCGTCTGTGACCGTCTGTGACCGTCTGTGACCGCCGTCTGTGACCGCCGTCTGTGACCGTCTGTGACCGTCTGTGACCGTCTGTGACCGCCATCTGTGACCATCTGTGACCACTGTGACCGTCTGTGACCATCTGTGACCGTCTGTGACCGTCTGTGACCGTCTGTGACCGCCATCTGTGACCGTCTGTGACCGTCTGTGACCGCCATCTGTGACCGCCTGTGACCATCAGTGACTGTCTGTGACCATCTATGACCATCTGTGACCATCGGTGACTGTCTGTGACCGTCCGTGACCATCTGTGACCGCCATCTGTGACCGCCTGTGACCATCAGTGACTGTCTGTGACCATCTATGACCATCTGTGACCATCGGTGACTGTCTGTGACCGTCCGTGACAATCTGTGACCGTCTATGACCGCCTGTGACCGCCTGTGACCGCCTGTGACCGTCTGTGACCGTCTGTGACCGCCTGTGACCTTCTATGACCGCTGTCTGTGACAGCCTGTGACCGTCTGTGACCGTCTGTGACCGTCTGTGACCGTCTGTGACAGCCTGTGACCGCCTGTGACCATCGGTGACCATCTGTGATACATCTGTGACCGTCTGTGACCGTCTGTGACCGCCTGTGACCATCGGTGACTGTCTGTGACCATCTATGACCATCTGTGACCGTCCGTGACCGTCTGTGACCGCCGTCTGTGACCGTCTGTGACCGTCTGTGACCACCTGTGACCGTCTGTGACCGTCTGTGACCGTCTGTGACCGTCTGTGACCGTCTGTGACCGTCTGTGACCATCTGTGACCTTCTGTGACCATCTGTGACCATCTGTGACCTTCTGTGACCATCTGTGACTGCCTGTGACCATCTGTGATTGTCTGTGACCCTCTATGACCGTCTATGGCTGTCTGTTACCGTTTGCTCCAAGATCCACATAGACCAGAGTTTCATGAAGGGACAGATCCCAGTCAGACCCAGACCTGACCCAGTCAGTGTGGAGGAGGAAAACGAGATCCCTACAGTTTGACTAACACGGCTCAGAAGAGGAGGTCACTGTGATCAGAGCAGGAGTCAGAGCCTCAGAGAGGGATCACCTGATACCAGTGATCGTCATCTCCACAGCAGAGCAAACACAGAGCAGCTGAGCAGAGTCCATCTGTAACACACAGGGTCAGACTGAGGGTCTCAGACTGAGGGTCTCTGCTGGTTCTCAGCGGACCAGGGGACTGAGGAGACAACTCTCACCTCCTCTGGGTTCTTCTTATGGATCAAATCACTGAGAGGAGGAACCAGAGGAACAACCAGAGGAGGAACCAGAGGAGGAACCTGAGGAACCAGAGGGGAAACCAGAGGAGGAACCAGAGGAGGAACCTGAGGAACCAGAGGGGAAACCAGAGGAACAACCAGAGGAGAGTCTACAGGAGAGACTAGAGGAACCAGAAGAAGAACCAGAGGGGGAACCAGAGGAACCAGAGGAACCAGAGGGGGAACTAGTGGAGGAACCCAGAGGAACCAGAAGAAGAACCAGAGGGGGAACTAGTGGAGGAACCAGAGGAGGTCCTCTCCTGTCTGGGTGTTTCAGTGGATCCAGGGACAGGTGAGGTCTCAGCAGGTTTTTCCTCAGGTGTCCTCTGAACCTAGTCACTCAGGGCTCTCACAGATGGACTGATGACCTCCCGTGTGCTGGGTCAAACTGAAGTCCAGGACATGGTCCACATGTTGAACCGGGTCCTGTCTGTCCTGGGTCCCTCACAGTTTGGTCTGTTTGCTGAGCAGCTGTTCACCAACACAGTGACCAATCAGCTGCTGAGGGACTGAACCCTTAGACCAGGACTCCTGAAGTCTACGAGCGTCTCCAGGGGGGCAGACTGGGAGCAGGGCTAACATCAGATCAGAAAGGGTACTCATCAGGTACTGGATCCGGTCCTTCTTAAGTTAACCCATTAAAAACCCTTCAGCTGATGAGATCCAGGAGAGGACCAGCTGGTTCAGAGGGATCCTTCACCCGGTCCAGGGGCTCTGAGAGCTTCCTGCCAGCAGCCTGCAGACTGAGTGACCACCAGAGCAGAAAACATGAAGCCCAGCCTCAGAAAGGGGGAGAGGAGGGCGGGACAGCCAGGTGGAGATGAGGCAAAGCGGGCGTCTCTGCACCCGTGAGTTAGTGAAAACCAAAGTACCTTTGTGCTTGTCCCGTTTATGCCTGAGTGCCTGAAGGGGTCTTATTCTGGCTAGGGCCTGCTCACGCTGGTTCATAAAAATGGGACCAGGAAAAACAAGGGGGCCTGGGGGAGAGAGACACTTTGACATGCATGCACAGAGCTCACAATGGGAGAGAGACATGTCACTGCAGCACAACACTCACACACTGAAATTATACAAGACACAAGCAGGGGAGGTCACCACCACACAGCCCCCGGGCTCACACAGGGCCTGACCCAGTCTGTAGTCCACCACCACCCCCCCTCACTGAGTCTGACCCCCCAATCCTCCCTCACACGTACCTCTGCCCTCCTCCAGGCGGTGCCGGCGGTTGATCCTCTGTCGTTTCTCCTCCTGACGGATCTGAATGTGCTCCTCGATGTTCACTCCTGGAGGGGGGGGGACAGGCACAGCTGAAAACACAAAGGTCCCAGGTACAGGCAGCCCAGAAAGGATGCAGGAGGCGTGATGAGGAGGGAGGAAGGGAGGAAGGAAGGGAGGAAGGAAGGGAGGAAGGAAGGGAGGGAGGGAGGGAGGGAGGACAAAGCAAGACACATCAATGAATGATGGAGAGATGTGATGGAGAAGCAGTGACTGCACGACAGGTGATTCAGACAGACAGCGAGCAACGAGTGGACCAATCACAGCAACGCATCCAGTCACAGCAACGCAACCAGTCAGAGCAACGCAACCAGTCAGAGCAACGCAACCAGTCAGAGCAACAGACAGAGGTGACAGGTGACTCCAGCTGGAAGAACCACAGCTTTTCATCCTGCAATGACAGTCAGCGAGGGAGGAGCCAACACAGCTGTGTGTGTGTGTTGTGTGTGTGTGTGTGTGTGTGTGTGTGTGTGTGTGTGTTGTGTGTGTGAGAGACAGGGCTGACAGGAAGTGAGGTGGCGGCAGTCAGCTCACCCAGCAGCAGGTCCAGGGGGATCATCTCCTTCACAGCGTCGAAGATGCCCCTCTGCCGCGCCTCCTGCCCGTCCAGCTCCCGGGCGCAGGCCTTACAGCAGCCACAGGCCGAACAGCCGGACTCTCCAGAGCCACAGCCACAGATCCTGTTAGACACACACACACACACACACACACACACACACACACCATGAGAGCAGGGAAACACATGTTCATCATGAAGCGCCCCACCCTGACTGAAACCCTCCTGGAGGATCAGAGGCACAGAGAGTCTGACCTTTGACCCTGAATCACTTCAATCCTTGATGAATCTAAACCCTGCCCGCCTGGCGTTGGTCTGCTGTTTGACGTTAGGGGTTAAACCCGTCATCAGGTCTCTCTTTAAGGCCTGTGGTTCTCTGTGCCCCTGACCTCCAGGCGCTCTGTGATCCTGGTCTGCAGGTTTCTTACCCTCCTGGCACTCTGTCTGGACGCCCACTGCTCACGCAGCTGGCGCCGTAGCCCGTGCAGTCCCCGCACACCGTGCACACCATGCACTGGTCCAGCTTCCACTTGTGCATGCCCGGCTGACACATCATGCTCTTCTCCTCCTTCTCCTCCAGCTCGTCCTCCAGGTCCTCGTCCATGGCCGTGGCCATGCTCTCCACGCCGAACGCTTCAGCAGGAGGAGGAGAGGCACGAGGGTTAAACTCAGACACCAAATCAAAGACACGCCAGGCGCTCCTCTGTGTCTGCTCACCTTTCCCCGCCTGGCTCATGGCGCCCGTGTCTCTGCCACACTGGCCTTTGTTATTCACCCCGAAGGTCCACACCTCGCCGCTCTTTGTCAGCACGCACGTGTGGGCCTTTCCCATGGCGACCTGAGTTACAAAGTGACCTTTGAGATCAGTCACCTGGCCTGGAGAGGAGAGAGCGTGGAGTGTGACTGGATGGCGGCGTGTATTTCCTGAATCAGTGTGAATCACAGAGAGGGAGAAACTCATGGATCATGTCAGACATGAACTCACAGGTGCTGTCGCTGTAAATGGCGTCTTTGCCGAACATGTAGAGCTCTCCGTCCTTGGTGACGATGCTGCTGCTGCCGTTGTTACACGCCGTGTACACCGCCGTCTTGGTCTCCAGTTTGATCATCTTCTTGGGCTTGTACGGTTTGGGCTGTCTGCGGCTTTTAGCTGCAAAGAAAACAGAGTCAAAGGTTTCAGACTGTGAACTGAGACGCTTTAAAAACCCGTCTGTCAGAGCGAGCCCAACAGGTCGTCTGAGGAGACTCACTGGACTCTCCGTCCTCTCCTTTGCTGGCAGAGCCCGTGAAGAACACGCTGCCGTCCTCGGCCACCAGGAGAGCGTGAGAGCCATCGTGTCCCACGGAGAACTGAGCGATCTTAGGAGACTTTGTGACGGGCAGTTCGACCCACTTCCCCGCTGAGGGGCCGCCCTGCTTTATGCCCAGACTCTGGTACTTCCCCGTGTAGTAGATCTGTGAGCAGAGAGGGAAGAGTACGTTACAGAGGAAAGATCCTGATGAAGAGCTCACAGCCCACCACAGAGACTCTGAGGGTTCAGAGGATCGACTCAAACCTTCACCATCAAACTCACTCAGAGCCAGCTGAGCTCCACAAACATGGAGACAGTCTTTAAACCCAACAGAGGGTTTAGAGCAGGGTTCACCTCTTTATTAACACCTTTCCCTCCCCGACCCGATCCAACCCATGGTTCTGACATCAAACCCCGGTCCTCAGGTCCAGCTGAGTGACCGGTGCAGTCGGTGCAGAGATAAAGGTCAGCTGCTCCTATTTTTACCCTCACAGCCGGTCAGAGTTAAGGTAATCTGTGGATAATGAGGCGCTGAGATTAGGCTCCACCGCAGGCCCAGGAAGGAGCAGCGGCGATCTGCCAAAGACGCACACGGCGCCACACCTCCCGATCAGAGACACACCCTCACACTCCCCGACACACTCCCTGACACACTGCATGCTTCACATTCCCCCGCAGTGAAACACACACGGCTCAGAAATGTGAAACATCTCCATCCAGACAGACCAGTCTCCTCTCACACACGGGGTTTCCTCCCCACAGTCACAGGGGCTGGTGGTCTGGATGAGGAGTCACATAAAAACCTCAGACTGACACAGACTGATCCAGGAGGCTGTGAGGACGGCTACCTGCGTCCAGGTGAGAGGTCAAAGGTCAGTTTACTGTCACAGTGGCTTCATGAGGTCGAGGCTCCGCCTGATGAAACCATCTGTGATCGTCTACTCCTGCCTGCTCAGCGTCCTGATGGCTCACCTTTCCAGACGCCGTCTTCATCAGAGCGAACTCCCTGCCTGCTCCGAGCAGCGCCGCCTCTTCATCGAAGCCTGTACCTGAGGGGACAGGTGGAGTCAGGGAGAGGGTTTTTACTGGTCACGCTCTGAGTGGACCCAGACGGGCTCTGAGACCACCGTCTGAGGACAGAACCAGACCCCTGCTTCACTTACTGATGATGTGGAGATCCTTCTCCAGGTCGAACAGAGAGATGCCGCAGGCGTGCAGACATTTCCTCGCCAGCTTCAGCTGCAGTTCCTGCTGCAGGGCCGGGTCTGAGCTCATCGTGTAGATCCGGACCACGAACCCGTCCTGTAGGAGTCCAGACCCACAGCAGAACATGGTTAGATTCATTCACAGAGGGGGGTCATTAACAACATGAGAACCTGAGAGAGCAACACATCCCGTCTGCCCCTGACTGAGCGCCACGCTCAGAGGAGGAATCAGCCAATCACAGCTGTTTCTGTCAGCGGAGGGCGGGGCTAACAGACGACATGTCAGACAGACACCTGTCCTGTCATCATGATTCATGACGGGAACAATCACCCAGCTGTTTCTGAGCATGCTCAGTGTGATCAGAGGGAGTCCTGTGAGCCCCTCAGAGACCCACAGCATCACGCTGCTGAGCGGGATGATGTTTGGATTAACCCAGATTACTCTGTGTGTGTGTGTGTGTGTGTGTGTGAGTGTGAGTGTGTGTGTGTGTGCGTGTGTGTGTGTCCAGAATCAGGAACTTAAAGGGTTAAATCACATCTGTCCCCCTGGATCCAGCTCCAGGCTGAGACTGAGCCCTGGTCTCTGTCCATGAAGCTGCTCTGTGGGTTTTCACACGGATTAATGACAAACATGCAGCTGAGTCCCCCCCCCCAGTCCCGGCCCCTTGATTGGTCTTAAACGAAGATCTGAGAGGACGACTCGCTGCTGCTGCAGATAAATGGATCCTTACCCCCACCCTCCTCCACCCTCCTCCACCCTCCACCCTCCTCCACCCTCCTCCACCCTCCTCCTCCCAACACAGAGCTGCAGATAACGGCTCCAGAGATTAACACTCACACATCTGTAGCACAGCCCACAGCGCACGCACACGCACGCACGCACACACACTGAGCTGTCAGTCAGACTCAAACCCCCCCCCGTGACACAGCTGGTGATCAGCTGAGGGCCTCTCTCAGCTCTGAGGAGGACTGGGAGGCTCCTGGTTTGTAACGAGGGGTCTGGCTTCGTTAGAGACCCTCAGCTGATTCAAACAGCGTCACCACTGGAGCACCTGACACAGCTGCTGCTGACACACACCTGTCTGTGTGTCATCACTGAGCTAACAGCCTCTGGGTCCAGGTGAGGCTCAGTCCAGTCAAAAACCTGGTTCTGTCCTGGACTTCCTCTGAAACTTAGACCCTGCTCCTGGTGAGCTGGTCTGAGCCGTGCTGACAGCTCAGAGCTGACTCTGGATTAATGACACAGATCCAGGTTTGTGATGATTCCCCGTTGAGGACCTAAAGGAGGACAGTTTGCGTCAGCAGACTCACGTCTTTGCAGGCTGCGATCTGGTTGATGAACTCTCCGTCGGTGAAGATGATGTTCTGACCGTCTGCATGTTGACCTGAGGAGAACCACAGCGAGGGGGGATGTGTTCAAGGTCATGTGAGTGTGGATCTGGATCCCCCAGCCCCCCTTTCAGCAGGTGGAGGTGGTGTTAGCGTACCTGGCATGGTGACGGTGCCCTCGTGCTCCAGAGTCTCGGGGTTGATCTTGACGGCTGACATGGTGTGGTTGCTGGTGTCCCGGTACAACAGGAACCCCTGGAGACACAGAGCTGCTGTGAGTGTGACCCTTCAGGGGGATCAGTGGTTAGATCACGTTTAATGAGCTCGTTAACGTGATCCCGCTCTGAGGACCGGATCACTGACCTGTGCAAAGCCCAGCCAGGACCTCTTCTCCTTCCTGTTCCTGATGCGAGACGTGGAGTTGTAGACGTGGCCCTGTGGAGGCACAGAAACACTGGGGTGAGTTTAGACACAGTCAGGGGGGAGCTGGGGCTGCTCTGGGATCAGTAACAGTTTAAAACCAAAGCTGGTCACAGGTTCCTGAGAGGAAGCCCATCCTGAAGATTTCACTGGAGGAAACATCAAACCTTCACGTTTCTGCTCCTGACTCAGATTAAGCTCATAGACCGTGAGCTCTACGCACCCTGACAGTGCCGCTGTATCCAGAGCCCACTTTGTAGAGTCCATCTTTACACAGCAGGTAGAGGAAGGAGCCGTCGGTCTGCAGGAGGCAGCGCTCGTCCTCGTCTATGGACACCTCCTTCAGGACCCACTTGTTCATCAGGGCTGCTCGTTTGATCCCGTTCCCAAACCAGTCCTGGATCTGAATCTTTCCCACCAGGACGGCCTGGACGCTCCTCTGCAGCGCGTTGAGGATGGTTGGCACCTGGTCAGAGAGGAGGAGAGAGGAGGAGAGAGGGGGAGAGAGGAGGAGAGAGGAGAGAGGAGGAGAGAGGGGGAGAGAGGAGGAGAGAGGGGGAGAGAGGAGGAGAGAGGAGGAGAGAGGAGGAGAGAGGAGGAGAGAGGAGAGAGGAGGAGAGAGGGGGAGAGAGGGGGAGAGAGGAGGAGAGAGGAGGAGAGAGGAGGAGAGAGGGGGAGAGGGGGAGAGAGGACGAGAGGAGGAGAGAGGAGGAGAGAGGGGGAGAGAGGAGGAGAGAGGAGGAGAGGAGGCAGTGTGAAAGGCTGCTTTTTGCTCTTTGACTCAGAGTCTCAGACAGAAACCCTGCAGGGACAGGAAGTAGACATGCACTGATCGATTGGTGACAATTTCCTTAGTTTTGGCTGATCAGTGATCAGTGATCAGTGATCAGTGATCAGTGATCAGTGATCAGTGATCAGTGATCAGTGATCAGTGATGGGCCCATCCTTACATATGAAACTGATCTTATAAACCAGGAAGCTCTGACAGCCTCTGTTGCTTTTTGCTCTGAGACCTAAACTCAGGACACTTTATTGGTTGTTGAAGTTAAAACATAAAGATTTTATTGTTTCACAGGTGAAGTTCAGTGATTTTCAATAAAATAAGATTAGAAAGTTGAAGGTATCTGCTGTTATAGAAAATAAAAAATAAAAATTAGTATCAGCAGGTCAGAGTTTTTAAAGATCAGTGATCGGTCAGAAAATTGTGATGGGTGCAGCCCTAACAGGACGTCTACAGCCCCTCTACACACTGAACACACCTCCACACCAGCCCCCCCACGCTGAGGGGTCAGTCCCTGCACAGGTCCTCACATCCTGTCTGTACCGTGGTGCATCACACACTGCTGATCTCACTGTTCACACACTGTTTACACACACACACACACACACACACACTGTTCACACACACACACACACACACACACACACACACACACACACACTCTGAGTTCCCTGGTGTGCTGTGGTGAGTCATGGTTCAGTCAGAGCGAGGGACTGGAGGATGGTGGGAAAGAAAACCCCAGAATCCATCTCTGGGGGGGTCTGCTGTAGACCTGCTGCAGGGACTCCATCCTGTCTGCAGGTCCAGGTGAGCCTGGCTATGGTCTTAAAGCTTCAGGGAGAGGGGACTGAGGGAGCAGGAGGAGAACAGGGTCTAACAGCAGAGTCAGAGCGGCTCCACATTTCACCAAACTCTATTTACCCAGAGTCTCTGCTGGAGCGACACCAGAACCTAAAGGTCGGGTCCCAGAGAGACCTGCTCCTCCAGCTCACAGGAAACCCTGAACAGGGTAAGATGGGGGAAGGTATCGATGAGGAAACACCAAACATCACTTCACTCTGAGAGTTGACTGAGCCCATCCTGAGCTCTGATTAATCATCAGATCTTTATCCCCAGGCCCACCTGGACTCAGAGATAAACCCTCACACCTGGTTTCCCAGCGACCTGTGCTGCCTGACGGCGGGGGGTGACCTGAACCTCTGATCATAGAGCAGCCAGGGGCCGGCTGGGTTTACACCTGTCTACCTACCTGTATGGTCTGGCAGGCGTGGCTGCCATTGTTGGTCAGGATGGCGGAGACGGCCTGCAGGATTTTACCCGTGTCCCCCCAGGCCACCACCAGGCTGAAGAGGCAGGCGCAGGACAGAGCCGTGATGGCCTGACCTGTGGGGTCATTGGGCCCCGTGCTCCGGACCGTGGTCTCCAACAAGAGCTGGAAGAGAGACTCTGAGGGCGCACACACACACACACACACACACACACACACACACACACACACACACACACACACACACACACACACACACACAGGAGGTCAGGAGATTCAGAGAGCTTAAAACCATCACTGAGAAGCTAAAAACACACAAACATTGAACTCTAAGGAAAGAGTCAGAGTCTGTCAGAGTCCAGGAACTGAAAGCTCGGTTCCTCCATCATGAGATGTTCAGATGGTCTCTGCTCAGACCTCAGAGCTGACGTCAGGTCGTGTTTACAGATCCTTACAGCAGCTTTCCTCAGTGTCACCCCATGATGATCATACCATGAACACATGTACGGTGCCACAGATCACATGTTCAGACCCCTACTTGTCTGTCTCAGTGCTCAGTCTGCTCTGAGGTGTGTGTGTCTGCAGCCTCACCTAACACATCCGGAGGCTCGGTCTGGAAACCCTCCGGCTGCTGGCCCTGCAGCATGTCCAACAGGGCCTGCAGGCTGCGCAGGCACAGGGACGGGTGGGAGAACCGGGTCTCCTTGATCAGCTCAAACACCCCGCAGAGCCCGATGCCAATGATCTGCAGATACACACACACACACACACACACACACACACACACACACACACACACACACACACACACACACACACACACACACACACACACACACACACACACACACACACACACACACACACACAAACACACACACACACATACAGGTTCAGGGAGCTGATGAACATGGTGCTGTAATGACCACAGACTGACTGTGATTAACTTCAGTGACTCTGAGCAGGGAGGAGTCACAGAGACAGCGCCGCAGCCTCGTCCAGGCCTCGGTGTTTACAGCCGCGCTGAGACTTCAACAGGCCCTGTTAGCATCAGTGTAATGACAGAGACGGAGGCAGAGATGGAGGCAGAGATGGAGGCAGAGATGGAGGCAGAGATGGAGGCAGAGATGGAGGCAGAGATGGAGGCAGAGATGGAGGCAGAGACAGAGACGGAGAGAGGAGCGTGGCCTAGAAAAGGAGATGTTTGGATGTTCGGCTTGTTAGAGGATCACATGATGCCCAGTGGACTGTCCTGACTCAGCGAGGAGCAAGTTTCCCTAAACTGGAATCACAGCTTTCATATAAACATACATACTTTATAGATATATGTTCTAAAATCAAGGAACATTGGTCTAAAGAATTATAGTAACAGATAAAGTCTGAGAGAGCAGAGACTTTTACATTTCACCAAACTAAAACATGTGAAATGATCTGAGTAATGACTGATGTCAGCTCCTCCTGTTGGTCTCAGAGTTCAGGGTGTCCTGGATCAATGAGTGGTACAAACTATGCACAGCCCTGATCAATAGGTTTCTGGATTATACCCCTCCAGGAGCTGAAATCCTCCAGACCCTGACATGGATTTCAGAATTAAGGTTACTCAGAACTCTGACCCACAGTGTGTGCTGCTGGTCTGGACTGGGAACAGGCAGTCTGGGAACAGGCAGTCTGGGAACAGGCAGTCTGGGAACAGGCAGTCTGGGAACAGGCAGTCTGGGAACAGGCAGTCTGGACTGGGAACAGGCAGTCTGGGAACAGGCAGTCTGGGAACAGGCAGTCTGGGAACAGGCGGTCTGGGTTGTAAACGGGCGGTCTGGGAACAGGCGGTCTGGTTTGTAAATGGGCGGTCTGGGCTGCGTGAGGGGAAAGTAGGGCATAGCTCATCTATTCTCGAGGCATCTCCACGGCCTAATCCTTTACTACATCCTACAGTTTATGTTGTGCTCATTTCAGAGCCTGTGCTGCTTCTCTCCACGCTCTGGAGCTGTACGGCTGCAGCGCGTTAAAAAAACAGCACAGACCTCGTCTTTATCCCTTAATGCTGCTGTTCATGTCACAGAGACATAAATAATCCTAAAAACATTTCTCCTGCTGAGCTCCTGAGGGTGGTTTCCTCAGCGTAACGTCTGAGTCAATGGATCCTTCAGTCAGACTTTCAGAGGGGGAGGGAGCAGCTCCTGAACACACCTGAACACACCTGAACACACCTGAACACACCTGAACACACCTGAACACACCTTTCCCACTCTTACCTTTGGCAGCTTCACGGCCGGCTCACGGTACTCCTCCTCCTCCTCGCTGTCAGAGTCTCCGCTCTGCACGGAGCTCCTGGAGGCCAGCGCCAGGGACGCCTCCCTCTGCTGCCAGTCCAGCACACAGTGCCGCACGTTGCAGTAGACGTTGAAGGCCGACGGGTTGCTGTGCAGCTTGATGTCCGGCACACAGAGGGCGCCATCGAGACTCTCAGCCTGTGGAGAGACCAGGAAGAAGAGACAATCAGACACTCGAGTCCACCACTGACTTCAACCTGTGTTTAACCTGGTCCACTGAGACCAAAAACCTCTTTATTCAGAGAGACCTGGACCAGACAGGCCACTGACAAACACAACAGGTCCCAGAGAGTTTCAGTCGTATTGCACCGTGTCTCAGTCGTGTCTCAGTCGTGTCTTAGCCGTGTCGTGATCGTGTCTGGGCCGTGTTTTGAAACACGTGAGCTTGTGGCCTGGCGTGGCTCCTGGTGGCTCACTGTGAACACACTGGGCACATCGCTGTCTCTGTTACAAAACGTCTTACCCAACAACTTTAACTGGAGCAGAAGACCCTGAGTTGAAGTCAGAGAGCTCAGATTATTCTCAACCTGTGAAATTAAAGGATCAATCAAAGCTCTGATGGATTCTGCCATCGTTGGTATAAACCAGGAGCCGCTGGGTGAATAACGACCGGATCATTACAGTAAAGTGTGAGCGTTCAGCTCCAAACAGCAGTAATAACTTGATAACTAACTAACCAGAAGCTTCCTCCGTCCACCAACCAGAGCTCCTCTACCCCCAGACCTGAGGTGGTCTCTGGGGAACCATATTGATCCACTGAGCCCTGTTTGCAGCCTCGGCACAGTCAGAGGATGATGTCATCTCCTTTTGGGAGGGAGCAGCAGGGAGGCTGAGACATCAGCTGCTCTCCTCTGACCGTCTGCTGGACACAAAGTGTCCGCTCAGCGTCACAAAGGGGCACGCTAAAAACCCTGATCCCAGACTTCAGTCGGGAGAAGCTGTAATAACCCGAAAAGCACCTGACATTAAAGTCCTCTCCTTCAGGGACATCCAGCAAACCAAGCGTATGGATCAGTTCACCTGAGGGGATGACATCCCCCTGATGGATCCATGGCGCCATCTGAACTAATTTCCTACCAAGAAAAACTGGATCTGACATCTTTCCCTGAAGCTGACAGCTTCAAGGAGACCACCATCAGTTACCTGCACATAACGGTTACACCTTCCAGCTACGTCACATGACACATCACCCAACACGCCTCTCACCTGAACACTTCTCTGCGTGTCTGCACTTCACCCAGGACTTCATGACGGTCTGAAAGATCTGCAGCTTTAAACTCTTTACAGGTCTGAGGATGTTCCTGAGCATCCTGTTTCACTCAGACTGCCCCACGGCTTCATTAAGAAAGGTGGTCACAACATCATGAACAAAGACTCCAGAGTCAGGGGGAGGACACGGCAGGTTTTTCATTTTTACCGTGAAGTTTTATCTTTCAAAAGTCAAGCCATCCTAAGAATTAAGATGGAACCATAAATTTCATGTTGACAGTCTCCATGATATGTCCTCTAAATCCGCCTCTTTCTTCAGAGCGACGGCGCCGTGCCCACAAACACAGACCGTTTGGCAGAACTGGCAGATCTCCCGTCTGCCAGCACGCCGCTCGGCTTGGTTGGAAAAGATTAAAATACCTGAAATTAAGAGAAAAGGCCGTCAGGGTTCAGGTTTGTGGTGGTCCCTGGAGGCCTGGCCTAGTTTTACCATTCATCTCTCTCTCCCCAAAAAGGGTCTGGTTTGTAGTCTACCATCGATCTGGGTCCATGTGAACCCCCTCACAGCCAGGGTCTAACGCGGGATTCAGCTCAGGCTAACATGAAGAAACATCGTCTCAGAATAACCACGGTTCAGGCTCAGAGCGCCCCCGCTGGGATCTATGACACTGACTCGGTCATGTGACTGTTGGATAACCAATCACGTTAATCACATCCACTGCAGCAAATAATTGGAGTCTGACAAACAAAGCATGCAGGTCGCTCTGTCAGGAGGAGTGGATCTCTGAAGACAGACTCAGGTTTTACCCCTCGCTGACCTCGCAGACCCCCACAGACCTCACAGTCCTCACAGACCTCGCAGACCCCCACAGACCTCGCAGACCCCCACAGACCTCACAGTCCTCACAGACCTCACAGTCCTCACAGACCTCGCAGACCCCCACAGACCTCGCAGACCCCCACAGACCTCACAGTCCTCACAGACCTCGCAGACCTCACAGACCTCACTGACCTCGCTGAGCTCACTGACACAGGAACAGGATGATTTCATGTCCATGAGGTCAGGTCCACGTGTCCACACAGACTCTCAGCTCTCTGCAGCTCTCACCTCAGTGTAAACTTTTATATTATTCAACCAGGACAAACATCTGACGCACCTCTTTCCTGCCTCACCTCCATCATCATCCTCACCATCATCATCATCATCGTTTGTTAGTGTGGTAACATCATGTTTGTGTTTGTCTGACGTGTCTGTGCTTTCCTCTTGGCCACTTCCTGTTTGTAAATGAGAACTGTTAAAATAAAGGTCAAATAAAAAAATAATCACTGCTCCTCTGACCTTCATGATGTTTCATTTTCTGCCTGGTTTAAGACATGAAGGCACTGATGTGGTTCAGCTCTCTACAGATTTTATTTCAGATTTTATTTCAGATTTTATTGTAGATGTTATAGAAACGTCACTCCTCTTCTTCATGTGATTTCCTTCCCTGCGGTCACCTCCTTCGTGGGTCTGTTTGTCAGGTTTGATGAGAGTCAGTGAGCGTCACAGGCCGACAGAGAGGACCATGGGGATTAAGACTCTGGGCTCTCAGTCGCCTCTTCTTATAATCATAGCTCTTAAAAACAACACATCTGCAGGATCAGAGGAAGACTGAACAGCAGCCTCCTCATTAGATGCTGAGTGTTTACGCTCTGACTCCACTCTCAGGTTTGGGAGCAGACACGGGGGGAGGAGCAGCAGCGTCCTCTCCCTGAGTCGGTGTGAGAGGAGAGGAGAGGAGCACAAACACAAACACAGCATGACTGCTGGAGCAGCTACCCACGGCTTTCTCCCAGCCGGCCTGGCCCACCACTCGTTCCTCTGGCTCTGCTGATCCAGGACTGCAGCTCTGGGAACAAGTGGACCTGAACAGATCCTGACTGACTCATCCACCCAGCGCTGACTTCTCTGTCTTAGTCAGTTTTTAGATGAAAGATGCAGAAGCTCTCAGCTCCTGTGCCTCTGCCATGCTCTCCTCTCTGTCCTTTCTGTGTCTAAAGACGATGCAGTCTGAGCAAACATGACGTTAACTCAGCAAAAACAAGACAACACCACCCGTCCTCTGACAGCATCCATCCTCTGACACTGACGAGGTTGGACGAAGGAGATGGAGGCAGGCAACTGTTGCCGTGGAGATGCTGAACACATTAGGTCGCTCGGCAACGGGCCATCGTGCACACGCCAGAGCCACTCCCATGAGGCTGTGCTCCTGCCTCACCACCCCCCCAGCCTCATGCACGGACGGGGCTTCCTGGCGTCTGACCAGCTCCGCCTAAGAAAATAACGTCTCTGCCAACAACCTTCAAGATGTCAGATAATCTGAACCTTTCTCTAATCTGATCCTCAATCTGCTGAATTATTGCAGCAAAGAGTCAAACAAGCTGTGAGGATTCATCAGGACACAAGGG
The DNA here is from genome assembly GCF_033239565.1 of Halichoeres trimaculatus. Lineage (NCBI taxonomy): Eukaryota > Metazoa > Chordata > Actinopteri > Labriformes > Labridae > Halichoeres > Halichoeres trimaculatus. The sequence goes on along the minus strand of NW_027437197.1, from coordinate 263,232 downwards.
GGGGGTCTTCAGCACCTCAGATACAGCTGATCCTGACTCACCGGCTGTGATACCTTCAGGTGCTTATTCCAGGGTGGGATTATTCTCCGTCAGTCAGCTGTGAGCTCAGGAAACCATAACAAAGTGATTTTGAAGGACAGGAAGAAAGAGTCTGGATTATGCAGCTGTTACATTTACAAATCTCTGATGAGCTGGATTTAATCAGAGAAACTCACAGGAGCAAACTCAGCTTCACAGTCTGATGAGCGACCGCTCTGAGGGACTTCTGTCCATCCACAGTCTTATCTACCTTCCTGAGCGTTTACACAGATAAGCTGATAAACCACATGCATGTGATCCTCTGTATTATATGTTAATGCTGCAGCCCGGTGCAGCCCGGTGCAGCCCGGTGCAGCCCGGTGCGGCCCGGTGCGGCCCGGTGCAGCCCGGTGCAGCACGGTGCGGCCCGGTGCAGCCCGGTGCAGCCCGGTGCAGCCCGGTGCAGCTCGGTGCAGCCCGGTCATATCCCTGAGAGAGCGTAGCTAACGCTGTGACTGCTGCTAATTTAATCTGGCAGTCATGTTGTTCCCCGTCATGTCTATTTGTAGAGTTGTGTGCAGACATTTAATGGTGCTGTCCCGTCAGTCTCAGGTATGAGCGTGTCACACTCATGAAAGGTGCACTCACACATCACCTGGTGAGGTGATCTGTGAGTGTGACTTTAAAGGTCTCTATGGTTAGTTTGATTTATGAGCCCTCACTGAGACGTAGGGCTAGATTTATAATCTTTGATATCACAGATTAACTTCACCTGAACATGGGTTTGGTTAAAGCTGCCTCACACAGGTGAACAGGTGTAATATTGTGTAACAGCTGATCTCTTACCTTTGTTCTTGATTTCACTTTTGATTTGACCTTCTGTCGCCTTTTCAGTTTCTTCTTACTCAGAGCCTTCTTTCCCCTGAAAGTAAAGATCAGGCAGTTTTTAAAATGTGAATCTGAGACGACAGAGATCTGAAGAACATGACAGATTAACCAGTCTTCTCATCATAACATTTATTCTGAGAACAATCAGGTGAAAAGAGGGGAAGGTGAAGCTCTCTGTCAACGACCTTTCTTCCTTTAGGTCTCATGATGCAGAAAAATCTGTCATTAATCTCTCAGTTAGTTTGGAGAAGCTGGTGGACAAGTTTGATTAATTCCAGAGGAATTTAAAGGTAATCTCACTTTTTCTCCTGCAGAGTAAGTCTCTGCTTTAACAGCAGGCACAGAGCTGGCTTTATGGAGTTCATCCTACTGAACTGTCAGAGGTGAAGCAGTTATCATCAGATCCAGAGTTACTCATCGTCACAAAGCCACAGAAACAAGATGCCTTTGGTTTCTCCGACATTCCCAGTTGATGCTTTTGAAGTCTCTTCTCTGTTTTTCTGCTTTTTATTGGCTTTTCAAGATTGATTTCACTTTCAAACGAGGCTGACAATGACTCGACAGTCTGAGGGACAGAAATAGATTTACTACTAAAAACAGAATCGCAGAGTGAGTAATGAGAGTTTATAACCCACTGCAGAACGAGAAAACACGTTAAATGTTCGTCTGAGATCAGTCAGTCTTTACTTTTTATAGCCCCAAACCACAAAAACATTATGTCAAGTTTATCCACAGTTTGGGACATGTTGAGGAGGCTTTTTATTTACTCTGCTCTCTCCTGTAGGCGGGCTGTTGGTGCTCTGATTGTACTGATTGGTTGATTTATTTATTTTAATATGTATTTAAAGAATATATACTCCATGGGCATCATATCTGTTAAATACTAACATCAGAATCCACCACAGGAATAATAGTTTATTCTAATGGTTGTATATGTGTAGTAATATCTCTAAGGGTCTGATGTTGATCAAACGTTGAAACATCTGTGCAGCAGAAGAAGAAACTGGTGCTCCCATCGTCCCTACAGGCCTGATGTTTGATGGGATTGAAAACACGGCTCAGTGAGATAAATAGTGACATTTAAACAGAGAACAGGCTGATGAGGTCTTGGTCTTGGATGTTGCAATGGTCCAGATCCTCAGTCCACAACCTGGAGGACTAGAATGACGTCAGTGTTTCCCCCTCATGTTAAGGCAGGAATGAGTTCACCCAAACACACCTCTCTTTGTAAACATGTCCAGATTAAAGCAGCCTGGAGAAACAGTGTCCTGTTATAATCCGAGTTAACCCTAATGATCAGAAACAGGCGTCAGCTCAGAGATAACCTGAGGAAGAGCTGATGCTCCTCTTCCTCACTGATGTTAGCTGACAGCTCACACGGTGACGCCGTTGGGCCTAAACTCAGTCACTTTAACACAGCTCATTAAAAACCTGACACAATCACCTGTGACAACACAAGCAAACTGTGTTCAACATCAAACTGGTTTATTACAGCATCAATACGTTTGTTTACGTTGAGCTGTTTGAATAAACTGCTGCTCTGACATTTAGCCTGTTAGCTTGTTAAGGAGATAACCTGAGGAGGTTTATTTGGAGGTTTAATCCTCCAGGTGTGCTCCTCTGCTCAGGTGACAACATGTCAGTGTTAAACTGAGGCCTAAAGTCTACCTCCAACCCGTATCAAGCAGTCTAAACCCCAAACACAACAACCCTCTGACACAACGTATGATGTTAGCTTAGCATGACAAGCTAAGGAAGTCAGAGCCTGAATGCTATTAGCACGCTGAGCCCGCAAACAGTGCGTCTGAAATCAATCCTTACAGCACAGTTTGTATAAATTAATGACCCTTAATTAATGATAAGAGCCTCGTTAGCTGAGGTGAAGTTAATAATGAACAGCAGAGGTGAACCTGGTGAAGCCTGGCGTTAAGGGTTAATGTTAGCATCGGGTCGTTAGCTGGGCTAGCCTCAGTAATGACAGCCCGGCCTGTGGGATATTATATCTGATTTCTATGATACTTTTTTATTCAGATTTAAATTTATATTTATCTTTTTATCTCGGCCTGTTTCCACTCACCTGGCCTGGTTTATCCCCTGCTCTTTGTCGTTGATAGCGGTGGTATAAATCCGTCTGTATCTTTCGGCCAAAGCTCGCCCTGAGAGTAAAAGCTGGTACCGTGTCCGACAGTCAGACTGGGCTCCAGGTGTCGGACAAGAACCCATCCCCGACCCGATGGTGGAGAGCTCGGCCCCGGCTCCAGAAATGACCCTGACACCCAGCCCCATCGACGGCGATGAGGAGGGCAGGATCCCTCCACCGGCGGCCGCTGCCGCAGCAGCACACATCATCGTTTTGGAGAACAATGCATAAATCACACAACAGATAACACAGCTAGATCATATCCAGCCATCAGGTGCAGCCCACTGCTCGTTAAATCCGCTGCTTGTCACATTATGTGGTCTGTCCGAGTCGCAGAAACACCTCCTCCAGCCCCGCGGTCACCGGCTGTTGTCAGCGCGCAGTGTAGCCGATCTGCTGCAGCTTCGGTCCTTCCGATCCGGGCCACAGCGTCAGCACGGTGCTGGTCCCCACAACACAGGTCTTCTCAAGCCATAGCAGGAAAAACAGGGAGAAAGAGCGAAACGACAGCCTCAGTTTCATGCAGAGCCAGGTCGTGTTTGATCTTCAGTCCGTCCTGGAAGATTTGTTGACCCCGGAGAGGCAGCTCCTCAGTTGGGCTGCCATCTTAGCTCCATCATCCCTCCTCCCTGCAGGAGTCCTGCGTCGACAGCATGCCGGGAGATGTGCACTGACACAGGGCGATGCTAGCATCGATTTATCTGAGCATTATCTCTCTGTGAGCATTATTCTGACGGACTGGTCGGAGGGAAAGGAAACCCATCAGCTGAGCGACAGGATGGAGGTTGCTGGACTGAGCCGAGCAGCCTTTGTTGCTCTCTTTGAATTTGGACCTTTAATTTGCAGATGTCAGTCCAGGACCCCTCCCAGTTTGATCTGACTGTGGCAGACTGACACATGTACAGCCATTAAAACACGTAAAGCTCAGCTGCTCCGTTAAAAACCTGCTGCAGTGTCTGACTGCTTCACTTATCTCAGTTTGATCCGAGCAGCTGATCCTCTGCTCAGTGTTACTGACTGTTTTTCTGAGACCTCTTTGTTTTCATCTCTATCACCTCCTCAGCAGGAGGAGAGCAGTCATCTGTCCCTGGTCTCTGTCACTGTGCAGGCTCCTCCAGGCCTGCAGCTCGGCCCTCCATCAACCTGCTCCTTCATACTCTGCTTATTCCCCTTGTCTCTGCAGATATGTCTTATATCTGTTGTTGTCTGAGAATCACAGTGAATGTGATTCCTAAAGGCCACCAGGAGGCTGCACAGGGAGCAGGAGGGAGGACACTGCAGGTCAGACTCTGGTTGTTAGAAACCAGCCAAAGGCCATGAAACCACAGGCTGAGTAACGATCAGATGAAAAGATGCTGCAGGTGCAGGCAGCACCAAGCTTCAGCACAAATGTCTATAAATACCTGTGTGTGGCAGCGTGCACGTGTATTCAGACATAAATCTGAGTGAATCTCCATCATGTCAAGGTTAAAGCTGTGTCACTCTGTGTTTATTGGAGGAGGCTTTCTCCGTGTTTGTTGGTGTGTTTGCACATTTATCAGGAGGAAGAGAGAGAAAAGGAGGCAGAGAGGCTCTATTGGCTGTGAGGAGCTGCACTGATCCAATCAAAGCAGGGGGGTCGGTCCACAGCCTCTTCTCATAGCAACCCAGGAAGCTCTGAGAGGACCACAGGCAGCATCAGAGAGCCGGCCTGTTTCAGACCAGAGAGTCCTGACAGAGGGGCTGAAGACCAAACCCAGGATCCTCTCTTCACCTCAGGGAGTCTCTACCAGGGACCAGGGCTGGAGGGTCTGCTGGCTCTGGGATGTGACCAGGACATGTGGTCAGAGGCTGCTGGTCCAACTCCCGGGGTTTTTCATCTCTGTCCTGGAGGAGAGGAAGAAGAGACAGTGCTAATATGTGTCCACATGAAGGCGTGAGCCGGTCAAAGTCTGAAATGCCAGCCTGAACCCTTCAGGTCCTTCAGGTCCAGCCCCTTCAGGTCCAGCCCCTTCAGGTCCAGCTCCTCCAGGTCCAGCTCAGCAGGCAGCCGTGGTTCTGTGGGTCCATGAGTCCACAGGGAAAGACCTCTGAGCCACATGTCTTTCACTAAACTACACAACGCCACAGAACAGGTGGTCAGGTAACCAGGTGGTCAGGTAACCAGGTGGTCAGGTAACCAGGTGGTCACACTGCAAAAACTGAAATCTTATCAAGTGTTTTTGTCTTGTTTTCAGTGGAAAATAAAATGAGCCACATTCACCTCATCATTTCCTAAAAATGTCTTGTTTCAAGTTATATAAAGACAAAAATGAGCTCTGAAATTCTTGTAACCAGTAAAAAAAAATCTGCCAATGAAACAAGAGAAAAGTTACTTGTATTAAGACATTATTCTAGTCTCAAGGAAATTTTCAAGCAATTTTTTCTTGTTCCATTGGCAGATTTTTTTACTGGTTACAAGCGATTCAAACCTCATTTTACTCTGATAACTTGAAACGAGACATTTTTCTGGATTGATAAGTTGAAAGTGGCTCATATCGAGTATAATAAGACAATTGTTACTTAAAAAAAGACAAAAACACTTGATAAGATTTCAGTTTTTTGCAGTGCAGGTAACCAGGTGGACAGGTAACCAGCTGGTCAGGTAACCAGGTGGACAGGTAACCAGGTGGACAGGTAACCAGGTGGACAGGTAACCAGGTAGTCAGGTAACCAGGTGGACAGGTAACCAGGTAGTCAGGTAACCAGGTGGACAGGTAACCAGGTGGACAGGTAACCAGGTAACCCTATGTTAGTGGCTGCAGCTGAGCACAGCAGGATCAGGGCGTGCTTTGCTTCAAGGACTCATAACCTAAATTTATTTTTCTATCAGATCTGTTCAACCAGAAACGCCACTGAAGCTGTGGAGCAGCCTGACTGTCAGCATCAAACAGGGGGAGGAGCTTATATTTGACCTGTGGAGGTGGATTCTGTCTGTCACTGTAAATCAGAGACTGGCGCTGACGTGGTTCAGCTCTGAGTTTGTTTAATGCTGATACTCTGAGCTCAGTGTGGACAGTGTCCTCATTTCTTCACGTCTTAATGTCTTGTGTCCTCGTGTCCTCGTGTTCTCGTGTCCTCGTGTCCTCGTGTCCTCCTGTCTGTCTCAGGGTTGGACTCTGCTGTGGTAGAGGGATGTGACTCTGTGTGGACCTGCTGGCTCTGGTCCCAGTAGTTCATCACGCCGTGTCGTCTGCATTCCTCTCTGCTGTCAGCGCCATGGGAGGGGCCCCTTCAGTATCAGGCTCACACCCCTCGCTGCTATGCACCTTTCATACCTTTGAACGTCCAAAACACGGCACACCCAGTCATGAAGCCCCAGACAATACCAGGTTGGAGTTGTTGAATAGTTTTTCAGAGAGCTGATGATTAATCTGAGTCTTTCTGCCTCCGTCACCCTCAGGAGGAAACTACGGGCGCTCTGTTCGTCGCTCATGAGTCTAAACTCTGTTTCCTGTCACAGACTGAGGTTGGGCTGGGCCGATGGCAGCAGAACTCTTTCTGGTTCTGTGAACAGGACGTTTCTGTGTGAGCGGACCGTCATCACTCAGCTCTGATTTAGCTCAGTGAGAATCATTAACCAGCTCTGATCTCTGTATTATCAGCCTGCGTGAAGCAAAGTCCGCCTGCAGCTCGGACTGGTTTATGAGTCCGTGTCAGACTGGTTCAGGGGCTGTGGGGGGTCCAGGGGAGTCTCTGAGCTGCTGTGAGGACCTGGTGCCTGTAAGACCAACCAGCAGCTCATAGTGAGTCTCTGACACAGTCTGGGTCTGACCCGGCTCATGGTGAGGCTGACGGACCGACAGAGTCCTGTATGTTCATAAATCATCCTCCTGGTGGCGCTCTGTGCGCCTCTGGAGGTCTGACAGATAACCCGGGTGCTGGTCTCATAAAACCTCTGAGTCCACCTGAGGAGCCCCACAGGAGGCTCAGAAACTGACTGACACACGTCTTTAGTCTCTAAACCATCAGATCAACAGGTTAAAGGACGACCCCGGATAAGTTCAAGGTCACTGAAGGTCAAAGTAGTCCCAGCTCCACACCCTGTGGCAGCGCTGCCTGCTGGAGCTGAATGTCAGGTCCTTCAGCGCTCCACCCTAACCTCTGTTCAACCTGCAGACGGAGGAGAGCGATGATCACTGCAGCCGCTCCGGGTGACGACAGAGGAGGAGGAGGAGGAGGGTCTGATTGTTGACAGGAGCCACGCCTCTGAGTCTCCTCCTTAAAGGTTAAAAGAGGAGCGCCCTGCGAAGGTGTGACAGAGGATCAGACAGGTGACAGGTGTTACTCAGAGGCATCCAGACAGCCACACAGGTAGGTGCTGCTCCTTCTCTCTGTGACGCCTCGTCCTCAGGTAGACGCTGGTTATTTTGGATCAGAGGCTTTGATTTCCTGACGGTCAGGAGAGTTTGATGATCTTTAAAGTTGTCTGTGAGCAGGTAAAGGTGTGGGACAGGAATCACCTCAGGTTTGAAGCTGAGTGAGGGACATGATGAGGAGCATCAGAGGATCTGATTTCTGACGCTGAGGAGTTGTTGGTCCTGAGCTCGCTGACACACACAGATCACAGCTTTTTATCGTGTTTCATGTTAGAAAAATACTCTGTTGGCTCAAACTGATCCCAGGACAGGTGTTAAACTGATGACTGAAACATCCCCACAGTCTGAGATCCTCCAGCTTTAATGTGTGCACCATCCAACGTGAGATTCTGATCTGTCTGTAAAGTTAGTTTTAAAGCAAAGCTAGAAACAGGAGCAGGCTCTGCTCCACGGCCAGCTGTGCTCCACGGCCAGCTGTGCTCCACGGCCAGCTGTGACGGGACGTCAGGGAGACAGCTTCCTGTGGCCGTGGGTAAATGTTGGGGACACGTTAATCTCCTCTCAGCTGAAGCTTTGGGCCTTCAGGCTCCTGACGGGTGGTGTGAGAGCGGCTGACGCTCTGTTTGAAAGGAGAGAGCTTTATCACTGATAGCTAATGACATGTCACACAGAGCCCTGTGTTCAGCTGACAAAGGTGTGTTCAGAGAGGGCGTGTTGGGGAGCGCAGGTGTGACTTGTCAGCACAGATCAAGACAAACCAGTTCATGGCATTAATCTGATTCTCTGCGGTTCAGGAGAGATTTACCGTGACCCAGAGCTCAGCTGAAGCTCCTGAAGAGAGAGAAATCAAAGATCAGGAGTTCGATCCTGAAAATGAGACCAGGTCACCTGTGTGCTCACCTGAGGTCAAACTTCAGTTGTGGAGAGTTACTGTCTGACAGCCTGCAGCGCCCCCCAGTGGTTAATCTGATGCACTTCCATAACTTGATGAACTCTCCTCTGTTTTTCAGGTGAAGTTACAAAATGAGCAAACTGACAAGTAAGTGTGAGAAAACTCGACTAACCCATCATGGTGATCAGGTTATATTAACCCTTTAATGTTCTTCAGACTACTAACACACACACACACACACACACACACACACACACACACACACACACACACACACACACACACACACACACACACACACACACACACCTCACAGGTCACAGAGCTCAGAGAAAAAGAGGCTGCAGAGCCCGACTTCATGGTCTACAAACTGATCTATGACCTTTGACCTTTGACCTGGTTCTGGTCGGGCTGGATGGCAGTATTTCAGGTTGGATCTTTGTTCTGACCGGCTCGTCTCCTGCTCGTGTGTTTGCAGGCAGGTCAAACTTCCTGAAGGATGGGAGCTGGATCCGTAAGCCGGACGATGAGGATGAAGATGTTGAGTAAGTCAGGCTTTGACCCCGGCCCAGTGTGGCCCAGTGTGGCCCAGTGTGGCCCAGCGTGGCCCAGTGTGGCCCAGTGTGGCCCAGCGTGGCCCAGCGTGGCCCAACGTTTCAAACTGAGCCGTCTGAATTAACTCTTGGTCTGTCTCCTCCAGTCGGGACCCAAACTTCGGGAAAGGTCTTCTGAGCAGATTCACCTCAGATGAAGGAGGGTCAAGGTGAGGCAGACACACACACACACACACACACACACACACACACACACACACACACACACACACACACACACACACACACACACAGGTGTCTTTGAAGCCTGGCTCATTAACCCTCTCAGGTCGTCTCATGTTCAGTGTTTTCTCTTCCAGCCCGCTGCCTGATGAGATAAAACCCTCCAGAAGTTCAACCACATCAACATCAGTGCAGTCTCTGAGCAGGAGGTGGGTCTGAGGAACACCAGGACCTGTAAATCCAGCTGCTGAAGTACAGGAGACAGGAAATGCTGACCTTTGGTTTTGGTTTTTGCAGGTTTGGGGGGAGCCAGGATGAGCTTTCAGGCAGGTTGGTCCAACACTTACACTAAAACAGACTTCACATGTTGTTAACACATCCTTCAGGTGAGGCCAGGTGTGTTCAGGCAGCGGTCAGAGCTCAGGAACAGGGGTTCAGGCTCGGTTTGGGCTGGAGCAGGGACAGGGAGAACTGGTCTGGGTCCTGGTTGTGACTCTCTCCTTCGGTTGTCTCTCACTGATCCTCGTGTTTGACTGTTTGTGTGTCTCCTTCTTCAGCACCACAACCACCACCACGGTCACCAAGGACGGAAAGACCACCGAGACCACCATCACCACCTCCCAGGGGCTCAGGTACCTGTCAAAACCTCAGACCGTCCCCCCTATGAGACTCTGTCAGCTCAGTCCTATCTGTCCTCCTGCAGATCTCCTGGGCTCAAAAGTCCAACCAAGACCGAGACCTTCTCTGAGCGCGTGCTGAGGGCCTCAAACAAAGGGTAAGACTATAGACCAGAGCTGCTAGACCAGAGCTGCTAGACCAGAGGTGCTAGACCAGAGCTGCTAGACCAGAGCTGCTAGACCAGAGCTGCTAGACCAGAGCTGCTAGACCAGAGCTGCTAGACCAGGTGTGAACAGGTGTTAGAGGAGGTTAGTCCATCCTTAAGGAGCTCACAGCCACAGGAACATGAACTACATGATGTAGAGTCCTGATCTAAAGAGTCCTGATGTAGTTTTTCGAGCTTCCAGGGAAATGTATGAAAGGTGTTTGAGAGCAGGAGAGTCTGAGCTGATCTTTAAACCTCAGTCCAGCTGGTTTTTGGTCTGTGATGAAGAAACCTCTCCTCATGTAGGCAACAGTTCGCTCCTTTCTCCCCCACCAAAGCGTCCACGGTGAAGGAGACGACGGTTGTCACCACCAGAGAGTAAGAGTCTGTGATTCTTCGTCCTTTCAAGGGTCCAGGTTTAAACCCTGTTTAACTGAGATCTCTGTGCAGAGGAGACGACAAACTGTACCAGACCCTGGTCCCTCAGTCAGTCCTGAGCACCGCCCCTGTAGACAGGTGATCCTCCAAAGACCTCAGACTGTCTGACTCAGACTTTCACTGGATTAAAGTTTGTTTTCTTCTTTGAAGCCAAACCACCGTCTCCGCCTCTGAGACTGTGCTGGTGAGACGCAGGCCTGGCACTGAGTGAGTCCAGCTCATCGTGTGTGACTGTGTGTGTGAAACCTTACAGTGACCTCTAGTGGTCACAGTACCAGGAGTCAGCTGCTCTCCACAGCTCAGATCCCTCAACTAACACACTTTAAAACATCTGTTACTAAACCTGAGGAGGAAACTTCAGGCCAGTCTGCATCTTCATAAGAAGGAGGGCTGAGTCCACAAAGATCCACCTTGACCCCTAAAGGGTGCAGGGTTCCACTTTGTAGACCAGGGTTCAGGTCCCACATGGAGCTGATCTGAAACTTCATGAATGTAAAAAAACTTAAAGAAGGCAAATACCACAGGCTGCTGACGTCACGCAACCAGCCGACAAAAACTAAACACAAGGAGGCCATTGAGGAGGCCATACCCCACAGGATCCCAAACAGGATCCCTTACAAGATCCTTCACAGGATCCCTCAGAAGATAGTGAGTCTAAGACAAAGTTCCCAAAGTCAGAGTCAGATGAATGATGGGTTGTGGTTTTGTCTCATCTTGTTTTGTGTCGCGGTGACAAACTTTTAACCTCCAGGCCGGTTTAAGTCCTTTTGGGCGTTACCTAAAGTCCACCTGTTCTGTTTTCCTGTTTTTGTTTTAGTAATGATGCTAACGGGTTCATTTCTCATGGTATTTTAATGTAATCTATCTCAGCACACACTAATGATGAACGAGTCAGTCTCCAAAACCTGCAGCTCTTCCTTTTCACGGCCTCCAGTCTGTATCAGTCCGCCACTGAAAATAGTCCTGAGTGAGGGCAGCCTTTGACCAGTTCAGGAACTGGTTTCTGAAATTCACCTCAGGCTGTTAGCTCCTGTTAGCATCCTTTAGTCTCTGTTAGCCTGTGTTAGCTTCTGTTAGCTCCTGTTAGCATCCTTTAGTCTCTGTTAGCCTGTGTTAGCTTCTGTTAGCCTCTGTTAGCCTCTGTTAGCCTCTGTTAGTCCATAAGTGGAGCCTCCTCACAGTGAGAGAAAGAGGTGATCTGTTGTGTTTTAACATCTCTCCTCATCATCAATAATCTTCAGTCATTTGATTGTTTTTGTTGGAGCTGGTAACTTCTCCTCTTCCTCTCCTTTTTGCAGAGCGGAGGACAAACTGTTTGACTCGCTGGTCTCCTCCTCTGCCAGAGACAGTTACTCACCCATGGACAGGTGATCTTCTCCTCCGTGGTCCTGGGAGATGAGTGTTATTGATCCCTGAGCAGACAGTCAGTAACCCATGTTTCTGTTCTGATCACAGCAAATCCACCATCTCCAGCACGGAGACGGTGACGGTGAGGAGCAGCACCAACGGGTGAGTTACTGCAGGACATGAAGCAGTCAGAAACATTAAACACTGCAGACACACACACACACACACACACACACACACACACACACACACACACACACACACACACACACACACACACACAACATCACTTTGGGTTTCTCTTTTCCAGGGACGTGAAGACTACGACCACAACCAGAGCTTCCTCCAGGTGAGTCCCTGATCCTGTCCTCAGACTGTAGACTCTTTAAATGAAGGCTTCCACTCAGTCCAGTGATCACTTTGACCCCACAGCGCTGAAGATGACCTGTACGACACCCTGCTGCCCAAAGCCATCACTTCAGGCCTGAGCTCTCCCATCAGGTGAGAGGATCTCTGAGGATTCAACCAAACAAAATAATCATTGATATGAGAATGACCTCTGAGAATACATGGTTATAAAAACCACTGATCTGACAGATTATTATTATAATAAACAGTGATTATAACGTATTTCTATAACATAATTTAAACTGCACACTCTCCCCTCAGCAGCCGGAGCAGCAGCAGCTTGAAGAGAGAAATCATCACAGTGGAGAGCAGCAGAGTGTGAGGACAATCATCTGTCACATGGTGGACGTCTGTCTGTCTGTCTGTCTGTCTGTCTGTCTGTCTGTCTGTCTGTCTGTCTGTCTGACTGTCTGTCTGTCTGTCTGTCTGTCTGTCTGTCTGTCTGTCCGTCTGACTGTCTGTCTGTCTGTCTGACTGTCTGTCTGACTGTCTGTCTGTCTGTCTGTCTGTCTGTCTGTCTGACTGTCTGTCTGTCTGTCTGTCTGTCTGTCTGTCTGACTGTCTGTCTGTCTGTCTGTCTGTCTGTCTGTCTGTCTGTCTGTCTGACTGTCTGTCTGACTGTCTGTCTGTCTGTCTGTCTGTCTGCCTGTCTGGTGTGGTCTGGTGTGGTCTGGTGTGGTCTGGTGTGGTCTGGTCTGGTCTGGTCTGGTCTGGCCTGGTCTGGTCTGGTCTGTCTGTCTGTCTGTCTGTCTGTCTGTCTTTCTGACTGTCTGTCTGACTGTCTGTCTGTCTGTCTGTCTGTCTGTCTGTCTGTCTGTCTGTCTGCCTGTCTCGTGTGGTCTGGTCTGGTCTGGTCTGGTCTGGTCTGGTCTGGTCTGGTCTGGTCTGGTCTGGTCTGGTCTGTCAGCCTCTGGTCCTCTGACTCTGTCTTTCTTGTGCCTCAGGTTGGAGAGTCCGACCCTGTCGTCCCCGTCCGCCGGCCGTAGGACCACCAGGTAAACCAGCTTCAGAGGCTGAGCTCAGGTGGGGGCAGAGAGGAGCACAGTGATCCAGATAAAACCTCACACTCTTTCTGTTGCTCTGTGTCACACAGCTACAGCTCTTACACCGAGGACACCCCCTCCATCCGCTCCACCTCCTACACCCTCAGCTCCAAGTCCAGGTGACCCTGTCTCTCCTGAGTCTCTGTCTGCGTGAACAGGTGACCGTACTGCAGCAGGTGTGCTCTAACCATGACCTCTTTCTCCTCAGTGACCTCTATGACGGTGACAGTAAGAGCTACTCCTACTCCAAACCGGACTCCAGGTGAGACACAGAGCAGGTTCAGACTCAGAGTGAAATGTGGGAATATTCTGAAGAATAAATAAACTGTAAACTTTATTTACATGTGAACAGTCCCCACCCCTACCTGTGATAAATGTGTCAAAGACATGTTACAAACACTGCTTCATCCTCTCTCTGTGCAGTTATGAGTACAGCAGCATCAGCAGCCCATCCCTCAGCTCCACCACCACCTACAGGAGCAGCAGGTACCCTACACCTGACACTACACCTGCTCCTCTGACGCTGCACCTGCTCCTCTGACGCTACACCTGCTCCTCTGACGCTACACCTGCTCCTCTTCAACAGCTCTAAGACATCCAGCAGCAGCAAGATGCTAACTTATACAGGATGCTAACTAATACAAGATGCTAACTAATACAAGATACTAACTTATACAAGATGCTAACTTATACAGGATGCTAATTTATACAGGATGCTAACTTATACAAGATGCTAACTTATACAAGATGCTAAATTAAACAAGATGCTAACTGTGTGACTCTCACAGCAGGACAGATCTGTCAGACCTGTCAGATCCCATCTACTCCAAATCCTCCACAAAGAGTCTGTACTCATCCTCAGACAGGTAAGAGCCTCCTCCCTCCACCACGGGAAACACGCTGAGGTGGAGCAGGCTAACCAAGAATGTTAGCATGCAGATTGCTAACATAACAAACACAGTACAGAGCATGTTAGCATGCAGATTGCTAACATAACAAACACAGTACAGAGCATGTTAGCATGCAGATTGCTAACATAACAAACACAGTACAGAGCATGTTAGCATGCAGAATGCTAACAGAAAAAACACAGTACAGAGCATGTTAGCATGCAGATTGCTAACAGAAAAAACACAGTACAGAGCATGTTAGCATGCAGATTGCTAACAGAACAAACACAGTTCAGAGCATGTTAGCATGCAGATTGCTAACAGAACAAACACAGTTCAGAGCATGTTAGCATGCAGATTGCTAACAGAACAAACACAGTACAGAGCATGTTAGCATGCAGATTGCTAACAGAACAAACACAGTACAGAGCATGGTAGTATGCAGAATGCTAACAGAACAAACACAGTTCAGAGCATGTTAGCATGCAGATTGCTAACAGAACAAACACAGTTCAGAGCATGTTAGCATGCAGATTGCTAACAGAACAAACACAGTACAGAGCATGTTAGCACGCAGATTGCTAACAGAACAAACACAGTACAGAGCATGTTAGCACGCAGAATGCTAACAGAACAAACACAGTACAGAGCATGTTAGCATGCAGATTGCTAACAGAACAAACACAGTACAGAGCATGTTAGCATGCAGAATGCTAACAGATGAGCCTGTTGGTAGCTCTGATGGTCAGTGTTCAGTTTGTCCCTCAGGGCCTCAGAGTGAACGTCACAGGCTGTAAACTGTGTTGGTCTGTTGGTCTCATTTCCCCTCATGGAGTTTAATCCGTGTTCACTGACTGTGTTTAATGTGTTTGACGTGTTTAGTGTGTTTGACGTGTTTGTTTGACATGCTTGGCGTGATCAGGTGGTCCCTGGATGTGATGATACTGACACAGCTCTGCTCTCTCCAGGGCCGTGCTGGAGAAGGACATGTGCTCCTACTGTCGTAAACCCTTCACCGGGGACGCCAAGATCGTCCTGGATGAGATGAAGATCAACTGTCATGTGACCTGCTTCAAGGTGCGATTCATGTTCCTGTTCACCTGAACCATCAGAGCGTGTGTGGAGAAGACTTCAGCCGGAGATTCAGTCAAATATCACACTGACAAACTCTGTGTGTGTGTGTGTGTGTGTGTGTGTGTGTGTGTGTGTGTGTGTGTGTGTGTGTGTGTGTGTGTGTGTGTGTGTGTGTGTGTGTGTGTGTGTGTGTGCGCCCCCTGCAGTGTGAGGTGTGTAATGGCACCCTGGCTCACCTGAAAGCCGGGGACAGCATGTGGGTCTACAAACACATGGTGCACTGTGACAACTGTTTTGAGTCCACCAGAGGTAAGAGTCCAGGTCCGCTCAGAGTCCAGACTGTGAAGGTTCTTCCAGGTCCCAGGACATTAACCAGGACTCCTTTGTCCCCCACAGAGAGATGGAGACTCTGAGTCCCTCACAGACCTTCAGACCAAGACTCCACAGATCAGATGCCCAGCGTGGAGCAGATATTTAATCCGGGTTATTTGGTGACGGGGGTCTGCTGGACTCTCAGGGTCTGGATCAGGACATGTTGACTCTTCTCAGACTCTGTTTCTAACCTTTCATGAGTTAAACAAAGACCGTCTTACTCTCTGCATCCTCACCTCACTGTGAGACCATCCTGAGATGTAAGAGGGCTGAGGGCCGGGGGCTTTTCTCTGTGCAATAAAAGAATCAAACCTGAGACTGAGTCAGATCTCTGCGTGTGTGTGTGTGTGTGTGAGCTCGGTGTTTTCTCTTTGTTGTGATAAACATGCTGGAGCATTAAAATGGTTGTGATCACGTGACTGAGACCATCAGTCGGAGATGCTCTCGGTCGGATGTGCCCATAACAACACTTCCTCTGAGTGATGGGAGTTAGACTCCAGGCTGAGGACCAATCAGAGAGCAGCTCTGCCATCATCCCAGCAGCAGCATCAGCGTGTGTCTGCGTGAGTGTGTGTGTGTGAGTGTGTGAGTGTGTGTGTAGGAGCTTTACACGGGGATCTGGACTCCCTCTCTGGATTGAAGAGGACCCTGAGCAGGCAGCAGGCCGAGCCGCTCTCCCTCCCTCTCGATGTTGGTTTCGGCAGATGGACGCAGAGGTGTTGAGCCCCCGGATGATGGCGGACGTCAACGGCAACAATAAAATCAGCGACGCGGAGCTGGAGGTGCTGAAGCTCCAGGAGCTGGTCCGAAAACTGGAGAAGCAGAACGAACAATTGCGGAGCAGAGCTAACGCTGTAAACAACTGCTCGTCCGGCCCTCACCCCCACGGCTCGGCTCCGTGTCTGCACGGCGGCCCGGCGTGCGAGAGGGACCGGTTCTGCCCGAAACATGAGACTCACAGTCCGGTCCAGGCTCCTCCGTGTGTCCCTGCTGGGTCCCGGGGATCACCGGAGGAGCCCTTCGCGTATTTCCAGCCCAGCTCCGCGCCTCCTGACGCGGCTGCAGAGGACAGCGGCGCCGAGGGGGAGAGCTCGGTTCTGGATGAGGTGGACGTTTTGGACCTGGAAATGGTGCTGCCCGTGGGAGATCCCGAGAGCTGGTAACTACTCTGTTTGAGCTGAGCTCGTTTTTATGCCTCCTCATTGTGTCACAGCACAGCAGAGACAGCCCGTCCCATCCGAACCCAAGACAGACAGCATGTCCCATCCGAACCCGAGACAGCCTGTCCCATCCGAACCTGAGACAGACAGCATGTCCCATCCGAACCCGAGACAGCCTGTCCCATCCGAACCTGAGACAGACAGCATGTCCCATCCGAACCCGAGACAGCCTGTCCCATCCGAACCCGAGACAGACAGCATGTCCCATCCGAACCCGAGACAGCCTGTCCCATCCGAACCTGAGACAGCATGTCCCATCCGAACCCGAGACAGCCTGTCCCATCCGAACCTGAGACAGCCTGTCCCATCCGAACCTGAGACAGCATGTCCCATCCGAACCCGAGACAGCATGTCCCATCCGAACCCGAGACAGCATGTCCCATCCGAACCTGAGACAGACAGCCTGTCCCATCAAACCTGACATGTTTCACTCCATTGATTTCATTTTGATCCTCTCCTGGTAGAGACCTGCAGAGACCTGCAGAGACCTGCAGAGACCTGCAGACAGGGATCCTTTCCAGGATGGAGAGGGACAAAAACAGATCTGACCTGAGCTCTAAACTTCCCACAATGCACTGCATGCAGCCCCTCTGTTCATCCAGAGGAGGCAGAGAAAGAAGGCAGAGAGATGAAACAAAGATCCTCCAGCCTGGATCAAACAACCAGAGGCAGAGCAGAGTTAGGCTCAGGATGAGAATACAACTGTATCTGACCTGATATCTGACTGTATCTGACTGTATATCTGACTGTATCTGACCTGATATCTGACCTGATATCTGACTGTATCTGACTGTATCTGACTGTATCTTAGCTTATATCTGACCATATATCTGACTGTATCTGACTGAAGGAGGACTCTGTGACATGCTGACCACTGAAGCGTCTCCACCTTCATGTATCTGAGCTGGTGAAGCAGAAGATGTAGCACGGAGCTGAGCGCAGCATCAGTCTGGTCTGAGTGTGTGACTGTGCTGACTGACCCAGAGTCAGTCTGAGAGAGACCCAGAGTCAGTCTCAGACTGACCCAGAGTCAGTCTCAGAGTGACCCAGAGTCAGTCTGAGAGTGACCCAGAGTCAGTCTCAGAGTGACCCAGAGTCAGTCTCAGAGTGACCCAGAGTCAGTCTCAGGGTGACCCAGAGTCAGTCTCAGGGTGACCCACTGATGCAGGATCAGGGTTAATATGGACACAGAGTACAGGAAGCCTCTCTGCTGACTCCTCTCAGACGTTAACCAGCGTCTTTACCAGGTTACCATGGTTACCATGGTTACCGTGGTTTATGTGAGCTGTGTTTATCTGTTCCAGTGTTAAACTTCCTGTCCTCTGATTGGATGATGTCCACAGTGTCAGACGGTTTCTCCGTCCTCTGAGCAGATCTCAAACTGACCCTGAACTCTTCATGTTTCTCAGAATCACAAATACAAACCGTCATTCATCACTGGTCTCAGTGTGTCCACACACACTCTCTGAAGGGTGTGTGTGTGTGTGTGTGTGTGTGTGTGTGTGTGTGTGTGTGTGTGTGTGTGAGTGAATGCCAGGGGAGGATGGCTCCATGTAGAGCGGGGTCATGGGGTCAGGACTAAACCAGGGGTTTTTCTGTGCTCCAGGTTGTATGTGAGCCCCAGAGCCAGGCCGCAGGGCGTCGGGGTCCTGAGCCCTCTCCAGTGGTGCAGGCAGGTCCTGGACCACCCTGGGCCCGAGGTGGAGCTGGCCAAGATGACCCTCTGTCACAGACTGGACCAAGGTACGGAGCTGCTGTCAGATCAATGTGTGTGTGTGTGTGTGTGTGTGTGTGTGTGTGTGTGTGTGTGTGTGTGTGTGTGTGTGTGTGTGTGTGTGTTTGTGTGTGTGTGACCATAAGCTGTGACACACCAACCAGCAGCTGCAGGATTTATCAGACTCTCCGTCAGCCCAGGGAGGTTTCTCTGCTCCGGCTCCGCCTGCACCAACACCCAGCGTCTGACTCTCTCTCTCTTCGTCTGTGGGTTGGTGAGCAGCTCAGGAAGCTCCCACAGAGCCAGCCAGAGTCTGTGGGGGCCGAGCACGCCCCCAGAGAGCACAGAGGACCGGTCCACTGTCCTGGTTCTGCTCACATTAAACCACCAGTCCCTCTGGAGGAGCTGGAGCTGGTGGAGGAGCTGGAGCTGGTGGAGGAGCTGGAGCTGGTGGAGGCTCCACACGGTGTCTGCAGGAGAATAAACAGGAATCTGTCGTTAGCTCTCAGTGTTTCTGCACCAGGACACAGAGTGAACCTGGACTCCTCCAAAACCAGCTGTAGAAGAGTCCACATGAGGCTCAGAGCCAGCGTCAGCGTCCCTGCTCTTCAGGCTCCTCCCCCCCTGAGGACGAGGTTGGCGGTTTGAGTGACGCTCGCTGCCCAACAGATCCAAGATCCTCATCCTGTAGAAAACACACTGTTTATCTGTGTGTGTGTGTGTGTGTGTGTGTGTGTGTGTGTGTGAGTGTGTGTGTGTGTGTGTATGTGTGTGTGTGTGTGTGTGTGTGTGTGTGTGTGTGTGTACGGTTGCTGCTCTTTTCTTGCTCTGAAGCTGTATTCAGCCGGCCTTGGCTCTGCTCCTCCTGATCATGAATACCTCCTTGTCTCGGGGTCTCTGTGGCCCTTGTTTGTGTGACTTGCAGTGAAAGCTGATTTTATCCTGAAGCAGTCCAGCTCCTCTGGGTCGGACTCAGGTTTGTGCCTCCCTGACTGTCAATAAGAGGGATGGACTTCCTGTTTACAAACCAAACATTATCACATCCAATGAAAGCTGCTCTCAGCGACAGCTCCAAGACCACAGACTGCTTCACATGTAGTCTGTGATCAGAGTGATCAGTGTGATCAGTGTGATCAGAGTGATCAGAGTGATCAGAGTGATCAGAGTGATCAGAGTGATCAGAGTGATCAGTGTGATCAGTTTGGTCTTAGTGAGGTTTTTAAGGAACCAGTAAGTTGACCCCTCTGCGGGTCCAGCCTTGGAGCTGGTGGACCCAGCATCCGTCTCTGTGCATGAAGCCTCCACACCCTGAAGAGGACTGAAGTAGATCAAACTCTGATTTAGGGAATAGGATGAAGCCTACATGTTCAATCCCTGCTCATCCTGATACTCTCCCAAATAAATTCAGTGGTTAAGCTCAATAAGCCGCCGTGTAAGCTGAACCTCCTCTCACAGTATCATCCTCTGCTGACGGAGCCAGAAACCTCCAAACAGACCTGAAAAAAGAGATCAGCATCAGAGCGTTACCAGACATGACTGTGAGTGTGTGTCTCAGTGTGAGTGTGTGTGTGTGTGTGTGTGTGTGTGTGTCTGTCTGTCTAACGAACCTGTCCCACTAACGTCTCCTTCCCTCTGTCCTGTGTGCAGCGAGGCGTAGGCGAGGTGTGTCATCCGTCCGTCCGTACAGCTGCATCGAGGGCCTCTCCTCCCTCAGCTGTCCCGTCCTGCCTTACTCTAAACCTGCACTAACTGAGTCCCCAGGTAACACCAGCTGCTCCTGACACCACACAGTCTGTCCCCATCAGTGGGTCCGGGTCAGGGTCAGGGTCAGGGTTGGGGTCAGGGTCGGGGTCTTCCTCTCCTCACGGCGCCTGAGGCTGGTTTCTCAGGCGCCGTGTGACCAACATTTAGAGCAGCCAGAGCTAAAGTTAGTCTGATCAGTTCAGGAGCTGCTCTCCTCTAACCTCACAGTCACTGCTCCACTTTCTCCCAGAGCAATAAAACACGGAGCCAAAAGCATCTGTTCCTGTGAGTTTACGCTCAGATTACAGAGTCTTAAGGAGAGATTATGAGCCCTGAGCCTGGGACAGATGGACAGAGCCGCTCAGACTGAGTGGACACCTTCGGCGTGCTCCTCCATGTTTATTAACTATGATATCAATGACTGATAGCTGACCTCTCATTGGAGGATGCTTTCTGAGTCATCATCCTGGTCTGAGTCTCCTCTCCTCTTCCTCTGAAGCCTTCCTGCTGTCCTCCAGCCCATCCTTCATCCAGCCCTCTGTCCCGCTCAGGACCAGCTGCAGCCTGGGAGACAGAGCGCCGACCTTCCTGTCCAACGCCGCCGTCCACAGTAAGGCCTCCTACAGTCTGTCTCCTCCTCTCAGAATCCACCTCTCTGAGTCCAATGGTCAGAGTTCAGATGAGTCAAAGTTCAAATAGTCAGAGTTCACAGGGTCAGAGTTCAGATGGGTCAAAGTTCGAATAGTCAGAGTTCACAGGGTCAGAGTTCACAAGGTCAAAGTTCGAATAGTCAGAGTTCACAGGGTCAAAGTTCAGATGAGTCAAAGTTCGAATAGTCAGAGTTCACAGGGTCAAAGTTCGGATGGTCAGAGTTCACAGGGTCAGAGTTCAAAGGGTCAAAGTTCAAATAGTCAGAGTTCACAGGGTCAAAGTTTGAATGGTCAGAGTTCACAGGGTCAGAGTTCAGATGAGTCAAAGTTCGAATAGTCAGAGTTCACAGGGTCAAAGTTCGGATGGTCAGAGTTCACAGGGTCAGAGTTCAAAGGGTCAAAGTTCAAATAGTCAGCGTTCAAAGGGTCAAGGGTTACAGGGTCAGAGTTCAATTAGTCAGAAATCAAAGCATCAAAGTTCAAAAGGGTCAAAGTTCAAATAGTCAGAGTTCAATGGGTCAAAGTTCAAATGTTCAGAGATCTAAGGATCAAAGTTGGACAGGTCAGAGATCAAAGGGTCAAAGGTTATAGGATTGGAGTTTAAAGGGTCAAAGTTATAATGGTCAGAGTTCAGAGTCAAAGTTCAAATGGGCAGAGTTCAAAGGGTCAAAATTTAAATATAACCGTTCTTGGGTAAGGAACTAAAGGGTCACAGTTCTTATGGTCAGAGTTGAAAGGGTCGGATATCTCGGGGTTAGAGATCACAGAGTCCGGGTACACAGGGTCAGAGTTCCTGATTTCAAAGGTCAAAAGGTTTTTGTCTGTGGTTTTTCAGACGTTGGCCGTCAGCGTGCAGCGATCAGCCCGCAGTCTTCCCTGGACAGTGAGGTGGGTGTGTCAGAGCTGGAGGACGACTCCATCTCCATGAGCTACAAACTGCAGGACATGACGGACGTGGAGGTCATGGCTCGACTTCAGGAGGAGAGTGAGTACCAGAAGCTTCTCTGAGCGTCTGAGCTCATGGATGACTTTCACACTCAGACACAGGACGTGGTTTGTTCCCTGTCGGGGTCTGGTTTGGATATGAGGGCTTTCTGTGGTCATCCTCGGGGTTGAAGGTTTGATTCCTTGTGATCAGAATAGTGACGCAGCAGATTCAGGAAGCACTGGGTGGTGTCTCAGAGCGAGCTACAGATTCACTGAATTATTGATGCGTTGTTTCTGCAGAAGGTCATCGACCGTTGGTTTGAGGCTCAGGTTCATGTTTCTCACTGATTCTCGCATCGCTCCGCCCCCTGCAGGTCTCCGTCAGGACTACGCCTCTACCTCAGCCACGGCCAGCCGCCGCAGCTCCAGCTTCTCCTTACACTCCCTCAGGCGCAGCGAGATGGACCTGGAGGAGGAGGACGAGGAGGACGAAGCGTACGACCAGCTGCCTCCTCCTCAGCCTCGGCTCTTCCGGACGGGCTCTATGCAGCGGGGCGGCCTGCCCCACTCACACACCTTCTCCAGCATCAGGGACTGCAGACGCAGCTCCGGCCCTCAGTGCTCCCTCAGCGGACTCTCTCAGTACTCCGGACCCTCTGGCCTGAGCACAGATCCACACACAGCGTACAGGAACCCAACAGGTGAGGCCTCCAGCTCCTGTCCTGTTAAAACCAGACCCAGGGTCAGTCAGGTTAAAGAGGCTGAGAGCACAGTGACAGAGATCCTCAGCGTGTCCCCAGGTTTCTGAGCTGATAGTCTCTGTTTGGGGAGGGGGCTGCTGGTCTCTGGGTTTAGAGGGGGGTCAGTGAACTCTCCTCTCTGCCAGAGTCTGACTCCACCTGTGGATGATGAAGACTCAGGAGGTGTCTTACAACGAGCTGGAGGAGCAGCTTCCTCTGCTCAGAGAATGTGAAGGCTCAGCCTGTAGCCACTTAGCTTAGCATGAAGCTATGACATAGAAAGGTATACATGGTCTGGATATGAGCATGAAGCTGAGCTTAACCCTCTTTTCTCAAAGTCGGCTCTGAATGTGACTCGTTATCAGGTCCCAGAAATCTCAAACTGATCTTTAAATGTAAAAACCACGTGGACATTAATCTGGTTTGTTTGGTCGCACAGACAAGCTACGCAGGAGCATGCCCAACCTGATCCGAGCCCCCAGCATGCCCAGTGTTCCCAGTATTCCATGTCTGGCTTCCCCGGTCACCCCGTCCTCACACAGCCCGTCCTCCTTACCAACCATCCCCTCTCTGAGGAGCAGCCACAGCTTCGACTCCTCCAACGGGCTCGCACGACTCCAGTCCTCCAGTAAGACTCAGAGTGTCTCTGAGAAAACCTGCGTCATCCTTCACCAAGCTCTGCTCTAAGCTCTAAGCTCTGCTCTAAGCTCTGCTCTAAACTCTGCTCTAAGCTCTAAACTCTGCTCTAAGCTCTGCTCTAAGCTCTAAACTCTGCTCTAAGCTCTGCTCTAAGCTCTGCTCTAAGCTCTAAGCTCTGCTCTAAGCTCTAAACTCTGCTCTAAACTCTGCTCTAAGCTCTGCTCTAAGCTCTAAACTCTGCTCTAAACTCTAAACTCTGCTCTAAGCTCTGCTCTAAGCTCTAAACTCTGCTCTAAGCTCTGCTCTAAGCTCTAAGCTCTGCTCTAAACTCTGCTCTAAGCTCTGCTCTAAGCTCTAAACTCTGCTCTAAACTCTAAACTCTGCTCTAAGCTCTGCTCTAAGCTCTAAACTCTGCTCTAAGCTCTGCTCTAAGCTCTAAGCTCTGCTCTAAACTCTGCTCTAAACTCTGCTCTAAACTCTGCTCTAAGCTCTAAACTCTGCTCTAAGCTCTGCTCTAAGCTCTAAGCTCTGCTCTAAACTCTGCTCTAAGCTCTGCTCTAAGCTCTAAACTCTGCTCTAAGCTCTAAACTCTGCTCTAAGCTCTGCTCTAAACTCTGCTCTAAGCTCTGCTCTAAGCTCTGCTCTAAGCTCTAAACTCTGCTCTAAACTCTGCTCTAAGCTCTAAACTCTGCTCTAAACTCTGCTCTAAGCTCTAAACTCTGCTCTAAACTCTGCTCTAAGCTCTGCTCTAAGCTCTAAACTCTGCTCTAAGCTCTGCTCTAAGCTCTAAACTCTGCTCTAAGCTCTGCTTGCAGCCCTGATCTCTGTCTCATCCCCTTGTGAACGTGGAGCTCTGTTTTCTGGAAGTTTCTCTTGAGGCAGTGAGTCCAGTCCAGTCCCAGCTTCATCATCCTCATGTCTGTGTTTCAGTTCCCGCCCCGGGTCTGCTGGGTCAGAGGGTGCAGAGTGTGGGGAACTTCCCCACCTCGTCCCGGGCGCCTGGGAAGGCCACGGCCTACGTCAGCCCCACGGTGCAGCAGGGCCCCACCTCCCTGTCCTCCTCCGTCAGTCTCCAGTCCATCCCCAGCGGCGCCGCTCTGCCTCAGCCCCTCAAACCCAGCAGCAGTCTGGTACCTCAGCCCCTCAAAGCCAGCGCCAACCCGCCGGCCGGCCCCCGCAGCTCGCTCCCCCGCCCCGCGTCCTTCGTGGGCACAAGCGGCGCTCCACGTCCGAGTAAGATCGGCCAACCGACGCGCAGGTAAGAGCAGAAACACCTGCTGTGTGCTTCAGGAACACCTGTTCACTCTGTCACTCTTTGTTTCTGAGACACGACAGGAACGATCGCCCCACAGGCTGCAGGTTGGAGGAGGAAGAGGAGGAGACCACCTCCTCCTCAGCTCAGGTCGGTCCCCCTGTGGGACCTCTAACCCCCCAGGGCCTGAACCCTCTCCTCTGTGTCCTCCTGCAGTTTGCTGACTCCTCCAAAGAGCCTGGCCGCTCTGAGCGCCCTGAGGGACGGCAGCTGGAGAGACGGCTGCTACTGACCCCAGACCAGCTCCAGGAGGAGGAGGACAGGGTGACGCTCCAGGAGGAGGAGGACAGGGTGACGCTCCAGGAGGAGGAGGAGGACAGGGTGACGCTCCAGGAGGAGGAGGAGGACAGGGTAACGCTCCGGGGAGGAGGAGGAGGACAGGGTAACGCTCCGGGGGACTGACTCAGCTGAAGTTCCTCCTTCAAGAGGGACTGCAGTCCTGGGTCCAGACCAGAGAGAGACCACGTTTGTGGAAGGTGCCTGTCTCAGGGTCCGAGCAGAGACCCAGGACAGGACGGGTCCAGCAGGCTGGATCTGACCCTCCACAGCTGCTGAACCTGGACTGAAGTGGATCTCCTGTAACGATGTTTTTGGTTTGATGTTGTGGATATTTTCGGCTTTCATTCAACAGGAGAGGAGGAAACCTGCTCACCGTGTTTCATCAGGGTCATCAGGGTCGGACTGTGCTGGTCTGAAGTGGATCCTGGACTCTGTGACATCCTGTGCCTGTGTGAAAGTCTCTCGTATTTATTGGCTGGAGCTCTCAGCACTTTGATCAGACGTTAAATTCATCCTTTAAATCAGTAATCTGTTCCTCTTAAGTGTGCACACATGGCTCCTTCCTTTCCTTCCTTTCCTTTCCTTCCTTTCCTTTCCTTCCTTCCTTTCCTTCCTTTCCTTCCTTTCCTTCCTTCCTTTCCTTCCTTTCCTTCCCGTTCACACTCGAGCTGAGATTTTTACTCTTCTTTGATAAACACAAACGCTGCAATGAAATTTGCACATGAAGCTTTTTATGGATGGTAGTAAGGTGAAGGAGAAGCATTTTTAGGGTGAATAAAATCCTTTCAAACATTTCTAACTTCTGCTGCTCGTCTTTTCATTCTTCACCTCTCTGAACCGGGCCTCATTCAGTCCAGGTGACCAGGTTTAACTGTGGCTCACAGAGCGTCAGGAACGTGTTTCCTCTCAGAGCCATCGGCTGAGTTACACTGAGCTCGTTGAGATCTGAACTCTGCTTTAACCTCCAACACCGTCCTCTCTGGATGAGTGTGATGAGGGTCTGTATGCAGCTCTGAGGATTTGCTTCATCAGGGACCAGGACTTCATCCTGAAGCTGGGGAGCCGAGCGAACGCTGGGTCTGTCTGTGCGTGGACCCTGGTGGACCGTGGTGGACCCTGGTGGACCCTGGAGGACCCTGGTGGACCCTGGTGGACCCTGGTGGACCCTGGTGGACCCTGGTGGACCACAGATGGAGGTTTGAAGCGACTTTAACATGAATCTGACACATTAGCTCCCTGCTGGGTTTACAACAGCTCTCTGCTACAGGAGCACGGGACGACCAGCTGTGGTTTGAGGACAGGTGTTCACCTGTTGGTCTGTTCACCTGTTGGTCTGATCACCTGTTGGTCTGTTCACCTGTTGGTCTGTTCACCTGTTGGTCTGTTTACCTGTTGGTCTGTTTACCTGTTGGTCTGTTCACCTGTTGGTCTGTTTACCTGTTGGTCTGTTCACCTGTCGGTCTGTTCACCTGTTGGTCTGTTTACCTGTTGGTCTGTTTACCTGTTGGTCTGTTCACCTGTTGGTCTGATCACCTGTCGGTCTGTTCACCTGTCAGTCTGTTCACCTGTTGGTCTGTTCACCTGTTGGTCTGTTTACCTGTCGGTCTGTTCACCTGTCAGTCTGTTCACCTGTCGGTCTGTTCACCTGTTGGTCTGTGTGACCTGCAGGCTTCAGTAATGTTTAACAGGAAACCATGTTGCTGTGGTCTCCATGGTGACGGTGAAACACGCTGGGTCCTGGCTGACTGGACCACAGGCTGAGTGAACAACCTCTCTCTGTGTCTCTCTGAGAGGCGTCTGAACTGGATCTGTGCTGGATTTGGTCTCTGAAGTCCGAGCGTGGCTCCAGCTGCTGATCTGTGGATTCTGGGACGATGCCAAACAAAGCTCAGGAGGTAATCTGATTTCATGTCAAATTAATCCCCAGAGATATTCATGAACAGACGCCCTGGTTGGGTGGAGGTCCTGATCAGAGAAGCGGGTGGAGTTTTTCATCTGGCCTGGTTTTCGTCTGCTCCTCAGGATGCTGTTATCAACCTGAAGAGCCTGCAGGAGATCTCTCAGCAGCTGGGCTTCGAGTGGACCGTCCTGGCCTACGAGCTCGGCTTCAGCAGAGCAGAGATCGCACGTTTCCACACCAAGTCCGCCCAGAAGGTTGTCCAGGCTCGGACCATGCTGGAAAGCTGGTAAACTGTGTTCGGGGTCTGAAGTGGTTTTGAGATTAGGTTTGGTTTGTCAGGGGGGTACCTGTCCTTTAATCTGCTCTGAAGTCTCCTCAGAGTGAACCGGTCAGAGTTAAAACTCTGCTGGAGCTTCTCGTAGAAAAGGTTTAACGTGTTGATAACATCTGTCTGAGCGCTCATGCTTTGGGTCGTGACGGCTGTTACACAGCCTGCAGCGCTCAGGTGTTGTTGGTGATGTTCCCGTCCATGGTGAGAAAGTTTCTCAGGTGTGAATTTACTCGCAGGTATGAGAAGTCGTGGGATAAGCCCAATAAGACCAGAATCCTGCAGGACGGGCTGGAGCAGGCGGGCAGGAGGGACCTGGCTGAGAGGCTGCGCTGCCTCCACTGGGGCCACCAGAAGCTGAGTCAGAGGGTGGAGCTGCCCTCCGCCTTCCCCTTCATAATCACCGTCCATAAAACCATCCACAACAAGGCCGCGCTGCGCAGGATCAACGACCTGAACCCCAGGTACACCTGACGCTGGGCGCCGCCGCTGTCACTGGCTGCTCCGCTCATCGTCTGACAGAAAAGTTTCCACCATGTTGGACGAACCGACGTGAAACAGGAAGTGTGTGAACAGTCATTCAACGCTTTGTCCTGTGTCCTAAAGTTTGCATTAAAGACCGAAAACAGATTTTAGGCTGCTTGATCCAAAATAAAGTTACATTTACTTTTTAATTTTCCTCAGAGCGGTTTGTCTGATTAAAGAAAAATAAAAATGATGCTTAATCAACCAGCTGTATGGGTTTATTACTTATTAAGGCCTGGTGAGTGTGTGTGTGTGTGTGTGTGTGTGTGTGTGTGTGTGTGTGTGTGTGTGTGTGTGTGTGTGTGTGTGTGCTCAGTTAATGTTTGATCAATGTGATTTTTAAATGGATCACATTAAAAACAGAAACTCTGTCTGACCCTGTTTGTTTAGAGCTTAATCCAATCACAGTCAACTCAACTATATTTGACCCGGATCCGCGGACCAATCACAGGCAGGGATCCATAAACAAGCCAACACGGAAGTCCAGCTGGATGACTTTCAAAATAAAAGCAAATATACCTCAACAAAAATATATATTTTAAGTAATTTGAGTATCATGATGTTATCAACATGTGAATAATATCGATATAATTTAATAACTTATTAAATAATAAAAGATACTGAATGAGGGGCCGATCTGTCGGCTTCTTTTAAATCACAGTACTTTATTTTGATAGTCTTTGTACCGGAATTTGTAGTTGTGACCCTGACCAGCTGACGGTGTTATTCAGAACACCAGAGCAGCCTGTTCGGTCTAACATGAGACCACCTCAGGCTCCAGAACCACAGGACTGGACCTCACGGTGACAGAACCTCAGGTCCATCTCTCTCTCTCTCTCTATCTCTTTATCTCTTTATCTCTTTATTTCTTTATTTCTTTATTTCCTTATCTCCATCCTGACACCGCAGACTGCTGGATCCATCACACACAGAGCGTTAACACAGGAACCTGGGTCAGTCTGAGCCGGGTTTTCCGTCCTCTGACCAACACACCGACCTGATGATGTTCACTGCATGACACGGGCACGGTTCGGACCCAAAGCCGGAAGAATCAGAACCAGAACCGTGTCCCTGGAGCCGTGAGATGGCCTCGGTTCTGAGCTGCTTCAGTGGTCCGGAGGTGCTGCAGGACGTGGACCATGCCGTGGCCCTGGTCACGGAGCTGAAGCTCATGTTTGACCGCCGGCTGCTCGGGGACGTCACCATCGGCGTGGAGCGGGAGGAGGGACCGAGCGGGGCCGGGGCCGGAGCCGGAGCCGGAGCGGACATCGAGCAGCTCTTCCTCTGCAGCAGGAACGTCCTCTCGGCCGCCAGCCCCTACTTCAAGAGCATGTTCACCGGGGGCCTGACCGAGAGCATGCAGGACAGCGTGCTGATCCGGGGGGTGGACGCGGAGTCCATGTCCGTCATCATCGACTACTGCTACACGGGCAGGGTGACCGTGACGGAGAGCAACGTGCAGAAACTGTACGCAGCGGCCAACATGCTGCAGCTGGACTACATCCGGTCAGCCTGCTCCGGCTTCATGACCAGGAGGCTGGACCTGTCCAACTGCGTGGGCGTCCTGAAGTTTGCAGACACCTATGACAACCCTGAGCTGAAGGACAGCGCTCAGAGCTTCATCGCCAGGAACTTCAGCCAGGTGTGCAGCGGGGGGGACCTGTGCGAGCTGGACCTGGGTCAGCTGGAGGAGCTGCTGTCTCTGAACATCCTGGACGTGGACTGTGAGAGGAAAGTGTGCTCGGCTGCTCTGCAGTGGGTGGAGGTCAACGCGGCTCAGAAGAGGGAGGACGCCCTGCAGGCGCTGAGGTGTGTGCGCTGGAACCTGTTCACGGAGAAGGACAGGTGCTACCTGGAGGGCCTGATGGCCCGGCCCTGGATGGAGAAGTTCCTCTCCTCTTTCTTTGACAGGTCTGCAGAGGGCGGCTGTGGACTGCCCGCAGCTCTGGACCTGCCCAAGCACAGGATCGGTGTCAGCGCCAAAGAGATGATCCTGTTCTTCGGCCTCCCAAACGACAACATCATGTGCTGCGACCCGTACTCCGAGGACCTGTACTTCATGGCTCCTCCTCTGGAGGATCTGAGCAGCCAGGACTACAAACGCTCCACCATGGAGTCTCTGATCGCCTGTGCCACGCCGGACAACCAGCTGTACCTGGCCTCCCACCTGTCCAAACACTTCTGGCTGTACAACCCTGTGCTCAACAGGTGGCAGGAGCTGGCGGAGCGGCCCCTGGGCAGGATCCACTCCGGGATGGGCTACCTGAACGGACACGTGTACCTGCTGGGAGGCAGGAACCCGGTGACGGATGCTCGGCTGAAGGAGGTGGAGTGTTACAGCGTGCAGAGGAACCAGTGGACGTTCGTGGCTCCTCTGCCTCACTCGCTGGGGAAGATGCAGGTGGTGGCGCTCAACGACCACCTGTACGTGGTCAACAAGAGGAGGATGCTGTGCTACGACCCCAAGAGGAACCGCTGGCGCCACTGCGGCTCCCTGAGGAGGGACAAGCTCCACAAGGCCTGCGTCTTCCAGGAGCAGATCGTGTGTGTGTGCGACATCCCCGTGGTGAAGGCCTACAGCCCGGCACGGGGCGAGTGGAGGAGGCTGGGAGACATCCCCATCGACAGCCGCGCCCTCAACTACCAGGTCATCCAGCACAACAGCAAGCTGCTCCTCCTCACCCAGACCCTGCTGCAGCACAACAAAAACCGGGTCCTCATCCACGAGTACGACCAGGCCCGGGACACCTGGAGGAACATCATGGCGGTGTACGTGTCCACGCTGGGGCCCGTGTGCGTTTCAACACGCGTGTACCCGGCATGCCTGGGCTCCGCTCACAGCTTCTCCACTGAGGAGGACGACGACAGCGGGTCCAGTGCAGACTGGGACTTTGACGGGCTAACAGACCCGGACTCGGACTCTGGCAGCTCCAGCTCCTTCTCAGACGAGAACTGGTAACGACACGTGTCCCAGAGCAGACGTGTCAACGACCGAAGGAGCTCTCACAGGGGTCAGCCCGTCAGCTCACAGATCCAGAGTCCGCTAGAGACTGGGTCCCTTCAGTCCACTCACCCACAGGCGGGTCAGGGAGAGACCGCACCAGGACTTAGTCCCTCACACTGAGCAGAAACCAGTAACAGCTTTAATCTCTGACCCAGCTGCTCGAGGGAGAGCGACCCCACAGGACAACCAGTTAACCCAGTAAACTCAACCCAGTTAACCCAGTTAACCCGGTAAACCCAGTAAACTCAACCCAGTAAAACCAGTTAACCCAGTAAACTCAACCCAGTTAACTCAGTTTCTACTCAGGTGAAATATCCAGCAGGGAAAAGGAGCAGCTGATCTTCTCTCTGTGTGAGTGAGTTGATGAGAGATTCAGTGAATAAAGTGTGTGTGTGTGTGTGTGTGTGTGTGTGTGTGTGTGTGTGTGTGTGTGTGTGTGTGTGTGTGTGTGTGTGTGTGCGTGCGTGTGTGTGTGTGTGTGTGTGATTAAAGAAGGGACTCCTCACACACTCATATCTCCTCAAACATAGAGAGGAGGAGAAACGTCAGCTCCAAGGAGAGAAATCCAGTCTCATGATAATCTCCATTTGTCCACACAGACCTTTAAACTGGTCAAACTGGTTTTAACAAACTGGTTTTAACAAACTGGTTTTAACAAACTGGTCAGATCATCAGTAACTGGACTGAGGTCACCTTTGGAGGGGGGAGGACTGGGATCAGGATTTACAGGACTGATAACCGGGATCAGGGCTTAGCGTAGAAATGAGAGGTTTGTGCTGGGTGGAGCTGTGCTGGGTGGAGCTGTGCTGGGTGGAGCAGAGGGTTAGGGTTTGGTTCCTGTCAGTGGAGATGGGTCTGTCAGAGCTCAGAGGCCTTTATTTAATCTATGAATTGATTTAAAGAGACGTGTTTTTAGTGATGTGGACGATGGAGAGGTAAGAGCCTCTCTCTGCAGACGCTGCAGTCAGCAGGTGTTGGTGTCAGCAGGTGTTGGTGTCAGCAGGTGTTGGTGTTGGTGTCGGTGTCATCTCTCTGAATCCTGACTCTCTTTCACACTGACTGGTCGTGAACAGGTAACCTGGACTGTTTTCTTTCAGAGCCAAAAAGACAGAAACGTTAAAAACGGAGAAACTGGTCCCTGTAGACTGAGCGGACTGAAGAGGACTCTGTGAAGCTGTGAGGTCCCCCCCAGTAAAAGGAGCACCTCCAGTCCCTGGATGGAGGACTTGAAGCTCAGCTGGAGGTCAGAGGTTTGGATACAAACTGTCCCTTTACTCATGTCATGACATCACACAGGGGTGCTGGTGAGTCCAGGACCAGGTGTGCTCTCTCAGGTTCGGCCTCTGAAAGACCGGGATGCTCTGATCCACTTGATGTAGTGAAATAGATGTGTTTGATGGAAAAAGAGGATTTTTTTATAAAGTTTAACTGAAACACTCAGCGACACTGACCTGATGAGGTGCTTTAGTCTCTTTCTCTGCATGTTTGGACCCCCCCTTCCCCCCAGTTTATGAGCTGTGTTAAAAACACTGAGGCTCAGATTTTAATGTTACACACAGGATGTTAAGGATGTTAAAACACCCTCCCTGTGTGATCAGACAGGAGAGTCTTCATGGAGGAGGTTTTTATAGACGGGCTGTAAAATAAGAGGATTAAACTCTTTGTACTTGATGAAATGATGAATGTGTGTTGTTCTGTTGATGTATGACAGATTATTAAAGTGTTAACTTAAATTACTGGGTGTTCTTTAAAAAAAGGATGGGCTGATTGATCTGAATAAATCTGTTTGCTGTATGTGTCAAATAAACATGAGGGTCTGATGCTACGAAGGCCGTGGGTTTCATTTTTAAGATGTGTAAGGGGTCACTGTATGAGAACAGTTTATATGGTAAATAATGAGCAGGACCCTTATTTCCACTATAGGTTTAACAATTCAATATATAATGTAATATAATATAATATAATATAATATAATATAATATAATATAATATAATATAATATAATATAATATAATATAATATAATATAATACAATTAAATGTAATATAATATAATATAATACAATGTAATATAATATAATATAATAAAATATAATATAATATAATATGATATAATATAATATAATATAATATTATTATAATATAGTATATTTAATATAATATAATACGCTGTAATATAGAATATAATGTCATATAATATGTTATAACAAACAATAATACAAAACTTCATACTGTAACATAATTAGTAGTGGTTTAATTTTATATAAAGTAATGAATAATGAATAATTTTGGTGTTTTCTGCTGAACTTGTGCTGTGGATCCGTTCCTGTGACGCGGTCTCGGGAGTTCTCGCGAGGTTTGTTTCATCCAGACGCGAGAAGATGAGCGATGGAAACAGAGAGCAGACCTGGGGACGGATTTGAGACGGTTTTCAGTCAAAGTGACTCCTTGGAGCTCTCCTCTCACCATGAGTATGACTCCACTCGGGCTCGGATCTTTAAGATCATAGTCATCGGAGACTCAAACGTCGGGAAAACGTGTCTGACCTACAGGTTCTGCGGAGGGACATTCCTGAAAAACCCGGAGGCGACGATCGGGGTGGATTTCAGAGAGAGGACTGTGGAGCTGGATGGAGAGAGCATCAAGGTGAGAGAGAGAGGGCCCACGGCACGGAGGAGACTATTCACACCTTCATCATCATCATCATCATCATCATCATCATCACTGACCCACAGTATGAACGCAGACTCAGGTCTGATGGTCTCAGAGCCGGAGCTCAGACCTGCAGCCGGGTTTTAAAGCGCTGTGAGCACAGGATGGAGCCCTTTCAAAATAAGAGCCTGGTGTTCAGCAGATCATTTAAATATTTCTGGTTCTGGTTCTGGTTCTGCTCAGCTACATGTCCTGTGAGTGACCCATAGAGTCTGAAGATAAACCCTGCTGAGCAAACTCAGAGACCAGATGTTTAAATGTCTGACTCCTGGTGGAAACATCCAGAGCTGAGGGCCAGATCAGACCCAGGGAGACCGTCCAGCCCCCCCTCAGAGAAACCTTAGTCAAGATCAGATTAAAAAAGGAGAAAAGATGCAGACTAATGTTCCTCTGAGCTCCTCAGGGATGTTCAGAGAGTTCACCTGAGATCAAGGTGAAAACACTGTGACTGAACTTTCTCATGAACTCATAAACCTGAACAAACATTCAGTCACTGCTGCCGTCATCGTCTGATTAAAACCTTCAGACGTGTTCCTGTGTGTGACAAACCCTTTCCTTTCTCCTGTTTGAACATGATGAAGATGATGAACATGATGATGATGATGATGATGAAGATGATGAAGATGATGATGATGATGATGATGAAGTGTTTTCTTGCTGAGTGTTTTATTTTAGCTGCTGGGGTAAATGTCTCCTCTGCTCTGCCAGTTGCAGATCTGGGACACGGCGGGTCAGGAGCGCTTCAGGAAGAGCATGGTGGAGCACTACTACCGCAGCGTGCACGCCGTCATCTTTGTGTACGACGTGACCAGCCTCTCCTCCTTCGAGAGCATCCCTGAGTGGATTGAAGAGTGTAAGCGGCACTGCGTGGGGCCCCTGGTGCCGCGCATCATGGTGGGCAACAAGTGCGACCTGAGGGACCGCCGGGAGGTCCCTACGTCCGCCGCACAGTGCCTCGCTGACAGCTACAACTTCCCGTTATTTGAGACATCGGCCAAGGAGCCGGCGGAGAAGGAACACGTGGACGCCATCTTTCTGACTCTGGCCTACAGACTGAAAAGCCATAAACCTCTGAGACTGAAGCAGCCCAGTGTGGACAGGCGGATGTGGAGCCAGAGGGAGCAGGAGTCTGGGATGTGTCAGTGCTGAGGTCTCGTACCTGTCCCTGCTGCAGGAGTCCAACACCAAACACTGTCCTCCCTGAAGCTGAGGCTGAAACACATCCTATTATTTCAGAAAGAAACGCTTCTCTCTGACTTTTCCCGTCCTGATGCAGGGCTCGGTTAGTGACACTATGGACCTCTAAGTTTGCACTATGATAAACCAATATGTCAGTGAAATGCATGAGTGGCTGGAGAAATGACCTGTAGCTTAAACCTCCTGACATCACACAGATGAGGATGCTCTCCCGTCTGATGACAGCCCAACGCCATCAGCTGACCTGTAGCACGTCTCCTGTTCAGTTTTCAGGGCAGGCAGTGAATCAAAGGGATCATGTGGATCTCAGTGTGGGTGATAGGGACCAATAACTGACCCTGTGCAGAGATGTGTGATCGCTCTGCCTCTGTGTGTTTGAATGGATGCAGCATGAGCTTTGAGGCTGAACACAGACAATCAGCAGTAACCTTATTCAGAGCAAACTGTTTGGTCTTAATGTAAACCACACTGGTCACTCACAGCATGTGTTATTACTCTAAAACCTGAACAAACGGTTCATAAATGTGATGAAACAGAAGCTGTGAATCATTAAAGTGTCTGTTCATGTTCAGTGTCCTTTAATAAAGTGCAGCAGCACCACCCAGTCCTCCAACCTCACTCTGTGCCCTGCTTTAGTGGAAACAGTCCATTCATTCAAACGGATGTAGCGCCCACTGGTGGCTAAAGGTGGTTCTGATGGTGAGTTTGAGGAAACGTGTAAACTAGCGTTTCCTCTGGTCTTTAGTGGTGCTGGGTGCTGATAATAAAACATGATAAATGTTAAAAACGATAAAGAGCTCTTTATTGGTGAGTAGGAAATAAACACGCAGGGCATTGTGGGTAATTCTAACTTCTGGGCATGAGCTGTGTGTGCGGTTCCCGTGTTTCCTGGATGTCCCTGAACGCAGCGCGCTCTGTATTCTTCACGCAGCGTCTCTTCGCGGCCATGGTAACACTTCCCGTGGATCTGTAGCCCACTCGATCAGGTGGTTTTCAGGTAAGACACGGATCCTCGCGCGGGCTTCACTCAGGTTTGATGTGACAGACTGAAGGTCGGTCGGCTCTGACTCCGCCCCCCGTGAACACCTGTCCGGGGGTTAGTCCGCGTGCGCGTCGTTTATTGTTGAGTGTCTGTGGCCTAGCAGCAAGCTAACATGCTAACAGTGCAGACAGAGAGGATTTACTGTTCGTCAAAGCGCCCGCAGCTCCTGACGCTGACCCGCTGAAGCAGCGTGTTTACGGCTTCAGGTGACTCAGAGACTCGTTAGTGACGTGCTGTGACCAGGTGTGAGCAGTTTACCTGGAGACTGACCCAGCTGATCCTCCTCTGATCCTCTCCAGCATGAACCTGGCAGACATCTGTGACAACGCCAAGAAGGGCAGGGAGTACGCCCTGCTGGGAAACTACGACTCCTCCGTGGTCTACTACCAGGGCGTCCTCCAGCAGATCCACAGACACTGCCAGACCCTGCGAGACCCCGCCCTCAAGGTCAGGTGGCAGCAGGTGAGACACGGACAGGCCAACGAGGAGTGACCTGAACTGAGCGGAAAGAAAAACTCTGAAATAATGTGACGATTAAACCAGGGAGTGACTCCTCCATGTGATAACCCCTGCTGTTAAACCCTGCTCCTCCTCCTCCTCCTCTTCCTCCTCCTCCTCCTCCTCCTCCTCCTCCTCCTCCTCCTCCTCTTCCCCCTCCTCTTCCTCCTCTGTGTGTCCAGGTCAGGCAGGAGCTGACAGAGGAGTATGAGCAGGTGAAAGGCATCATGGGAACCCTGGAGAGCTTTAAGCTGGAGAAGCCGGTGGACATCATGGCCCCCCAGTCTGAGGAGAGACCTGAGGACCCGGCTGTCTGGCCCCCTCCCATCGCTGCAGAGCACAGGTGAGACGGCAGCTGTC
Source organism: Halichoeres trimaculatus (assembly GCF_033239565.1). Classification (NCBI taxonomy): domain Eukaryota; kingdom Metazoa; phylum Chordata; class Actinopteri; order Labriformes; family Labridae; genus Halichoeres; species Halichoeres trimaculatus. The sequence continues at coordinate 226,997 of NW_027437197.1, read as the reverse complement.
TGTACCTGGAGCGGCTCCTGGGGGCCCCCGTGAAGGGCCACAGGCCTTTGGAGCCTCCTCCGTCAGCATGCACAGACAGGGTGGATGTGTTCACGGCGTGGAGGAGGAGCTGACTCCTCCTTTCAGCGGTGTAAAGATCTCCTTCCTCTCCGTCTGCAGGAACCCAGCAGCCGTGAAGCGGCCCAGCAGCGCGGTCAAGCAGCAGAGGAAGGAGTCTCCTGGTCTGCAGCATCGAGGGGCCGGACCAGGAGGCCGCGGCCAAGCAAACGCCAGGCAGGACCGACCCGGATTCAGGGACGCACGAGGCCCAAAATCCAAGGATGATAAGGTGAGACAGCAGCACCTGCTGACGGCTGGGGGGTGGGGAGGGGGTGCCCTCGGTGCTGACCCCGCTGTGTTTCTGCAGGGAAAGAAAGGGGGCGGAGAAACCCTGGGGGACGTAGAGCAGAAGAAGTTTGACGGGACAGGGTACGACAGCGACCTGGTGGACTCCCTGGAGAGGGACATCGTGTCCCGAAACCCCAACGTGCACTGGTGAGAGGAGCTCTGAGAAACTGGGAGAGGTTTTTACTCTGACGCTCAGCTGACGCTTTCTTTTATGAACTGCAGGGAGGACATCGCTGATCTGGAGGACGCCAAGAAGCTGCTGAGGGAGGCCGTGGTCCTGCCCATGTGGATGCCGGACTTCTTTAAGGGCATACGCCGACCCTGGAAGGTACCAGCTCCTCTGACTGTGACCGTTGACAGGAACCATCCTGTTACTGACGCTGCTAAATGTCCTCTCCCTCATCATGTGACCCCCTCAGCCCCGGGCCCGCCATGTGACCTTCAGTCATTTATTGGTTTTAAAGTTTCACGGTGCCTTCACTGAGCCCGGCTCAGCTCCTGAGGCTCTGTTCAGAAGACTGAGGATCTGTAAGATCAGGGACCAGGGACCAGGGACCTGGGGGGGGGGGCACACAGAGCTCTTTGAGTTCATGATGCTTCACTTATTACTGCAGAGGTTTACAGCTCAGAGCTCACTGAAGGTCAGCGTCGTCACTTTTCTGGGACCGTGTCCTGAGCCTGAACGTGTGGTTTCCTCCCTCTTTGAGTCTTAACTTGAATCTTCACAGTGACGGAGACGAACCTCAGAGAGAGTCTCCATGTTTGATGACAACCAGTGAAATGAGACGTCAGGTGAGTTTAAACATCAGGAACAGCTCAGAGCCAGCAGACTCAGACCGACGTGAAAACAGGAAGTTAACACACATTCACCCCGAGTACAGGAAGAGACGCCGCGTGTTTCAGACCCCAGAGTTCACCCAGCGATGAGGGCGAGGGCGAGGGTGAGGGAGAGGGAGAGGGAGAGGGAGAGGGTGAGGGAGAGGGAGAGGGGAGAGGGTGAGGGAGAGGACGAGGGAGAGGACGAGGGAGAGGGTGAGGGCGAGGGAGAGGACGAGGGAGAGGACGAGGGAGAGGGAGAGGGAGAGGGAGAGGGAGAGGGCGAGGGAGAGTGTGTGTCCATGAGTCCACCCCTCCTCCTCCTCGTCTCCAAACGGTGTGTGTCTCCTCTCCTCAGGGCGTGCTGATGGTCGGTCCTCCGGGGACGGGGAAAACCATGTTGGCCAAAGCTGTGGCCACAGAATGTGGGACGACTTTCTTCAACGTGTCGTCGTCCACGCTGACCTCCAAGTACAGGGGCGAGTCGGAGAAGCTGGTCCGGCTGCTGTTTGAGATGGTCAGACAGGAACCACGTCACAACAACCAAACACACGTCCAAACCGTCTCAGCGTCTCACAGAAACTCTCTTTCCTTCCTCAGGCTCGCTTCTACGCTCCCACCACCATCTTCATCGACGAGATCGACTCCATCTGCGGCAGGAGAGGAACGTCTGACGAGCACGAGGCCAGCCGCAGGGTGAAGTCCGAGCTCCTGGTCCAGATGGACGGTGAGTGACCGACAGGCTGTGGAGGGAACTGTGACCTGAACACAGAGGGTCTCTGTAGGCCAGACCCAGGTGGTCTCTGTAGGCTAGACCCAGGCGGTCTCTGTGGTAAAACCCTTTGGGGGAGTCATCTTGGTGACCAGAAGTTTCCTTTCATCACTCCAACCCAGGTCAGAGAGGACTCTGCTTTAAACCCTTACTGTTTGTGTGTGTGTGTGTGTGTGTGTGTGTGTGTGTGTGTGTGTGTGTGTGTGTGTGTGTGTGTGTGTGTGTGTGTGTGTGTGTGTGTGTGTGTGTGTGTGTGTGTGTGTGTCCTGTGGCCAGGTGTGGGAGGAGCTCTGGAGAGCGATGATCCCTCTAAGATGGTGATGGTCCTCGCTGCCACTAACTTCCCCTGGGACATCGATGAAGCTCTGCGGCGGCGGCTGGAGAAGAGGATCTACATCCCGCTGCCCACAGGTGATCCCCCACAACCATCCACACAGTGGTCCTGGGCTCCTCTGGGCCCTGAGATCCACCTGTCCTGTCCTGAGTCCTGAGATCTGCTGTTGTCTGTGTGCAGCTGAAGGCCGAGTGGAGCTGCTGAAGATCAACCTGAGGGAGGTGGAGGTGGCTGCTGACGTGAACCTGGACCTCATCGCCGAGAAGATCGAGGGCTACTCTGGAGCCGACATCACCAACGTCTGCAGGTCTGTGTCAGGGTGTGGGGGACCCTCTGCTGCAGTCTCTGGGGGGCAGGACTTGATCCTGGATTAATATTCAGACACGTGAAGCGTGTCTCGGGTTCTCTGGGCCATCCGTCCATCCTGTCTCTGTGCTCTGGGTCTCTCTGCCTCAGCGGTGCCTGGAGGAGGAGGTGCAGGAGTAAAGCTTCACAGAAACATGAAGGGGGGGTGTTTTAGGGCACATGTTGTTGGGAGCAGCGGTGTTTCACCTGCTCTGTCTCTGTCTTTGCATGAACTCCAGGGATGCGTCCATGATGGCCATGCGTCGTCGGATCCAGGGCCTGACCCCGGAGGAGATCCGAGCGCTGTCCAAAGACGAGCTGCAGATGCCTGTGACCATGGAGGACTTCACCCTCACGCTCAAGAAGATCTCCAAGTCTGTGTCTGCGGCAGACCTGGAGAAGTACGAGTCCTGGATGTCTGAGTTTGGGTCAGTGTAGAGGAAGGAGGAGCTCACTGAGCGCGTGCGAGAGCGCAAACACGGGAACTCCTTTAATGTCTTCACTCCCTCCACGCGTCTCCTGGCCCAGCTGCTGACTGACTCCTGTGACCCGTGAAAGACCGGGAACCTTTCATGGCTCACAGGTGGACCTGGGCCTCCTGAAGACAACGATCCCCTCCAGACTTAGACAGTACAGACTCTGAATGTGACCTGATGCTCCATGCACTCGTTCTGACTCGTTCTGACTCGTTCTGACTCGTCTGACTCGTTCTGACTGTTCTGACTCGTTCTGACTCGTTCTGACTCGTTCTGACTCCATCAGCTGGACAGATCCGGACCACATGAAGTTCCTTTAGCTAGTTTTCTAAGTGTAGTCAGGGTCAGGTGTCTGCTGCTGGAGGAGCTGGAGGTCAGACGTTTTCTGGTGGTCTTAACGTCTGCTGAGGTCTGACTGTTCGTCCTGAGAGTTCAGCTGAGGGAGAATCCTGCTGACGGAAAACACTTGAAAACACACGGATGGTTATTTAGGGACCCACTGTGTGTGTGTGTGTGTGTGTGTGTGTGTGTGTGTGTGTGTGTGTGTGTGTGTGTGTGTGTGTGTGTGTGTGTGTGTGTGTGTGTGTGTGTGTGTGTGTGTGTTTTAATCAACTGTCCTCAGTGCTGTGAAGTCAAATAAATGTAGCTGACTTTAATCCTCACCTGGACAGTGACACTCTTCTTTCTTTGACAGGTGAGCAGAAAGCCTGAAGCTCTGACCTCTGACCTCTGTCTCTGTCTTTAACCTGTTTGTTCTTTAACCAATAACTAACTTTAACTGGTTTTATGTTTACCTTGGTCTGCCTCGGGTCTAAACAACAGTTAAATAAACACCTTGAACTCCACTTCCCAGAAGTCCTTTCACAACTCCTGAACTCTGACACATCTTAAAGAAATCGCTTTTCTTTTCTTAAACAGCTCCACAGAATCTGACCACAGGCCCAATCAGTGACCAGGTAAACAAACACACCTGTGACAGACGCTGGGTTTGGGTCTGTTCTGGATGAAAGGAGCTGGATGAGTCCCCTCTTCAGGTCAGGATGGAGCTGGGTATGAGAGCACTCAGAGGGTTTGAAGGTGTGAGGAGCATGTTCTCTCTGGACCTGATCCGCAGCCCGTCCGTCAGACCATCTATCAGACCCTCCAGCAGACCGTCTGTCAGACCGTCCATCAGACCGTCCGTCAGACTGTGGTTCTTGGGGGATGGTTGGGGCTTAATGGGGGTTTACCTGGTGACCATGAGTCACTGAGGCCTGGTTTAGTCCTTCAGTAACCATGGGGGGGCCTCTGAGTGGTGGGTAAGCCCTGATGTCTGTGTGATGCTATGAGGGGCAGAATGATCTGGATCACCGTGTTCTGTCTGAATCAATCATTGTGGGTAAATCTCTGAGTCTGAGCCCACGCTGAGCTCTGCTCCCTCTGAGGAGCGTCCAGGTTTATTTTTTAATATTCAGAGGTAAAATCATCCAGCCATAGACACACAGGCTGTAGATCGGGCAGCAGAGTGTGTGTGAGGTGCTGAGGCTGCTCTGTAATGTCAGCTGCTGGCGGCGCTGCGTGGCTCCGTGACGCGCTGAGGCTGCAGCGGCGCATGGCGCAGCGCAGAGCCGTTTTTTTTCCGATACAGCGGGTCCGACGTTCGCTCCACAATGGAGACCAAACCGGTCATCACCTGCCTGAAAACCCTCCTCATCGTCTACTCCTTCGTGTTTTGGGTGAGTAGCCTCCTCTTTTCTCCCTCTGCCTGATTTTATGAGTCACGGGCGGATTCAGCCTCCGAATGTCCGCTCACAGCGTCCGTGGAGCGGGGAGGACGAAGCCCCAGCATCATCGACGGATTCACGGTTTGATTTACAAAAAACACTGGAGAATGGGCGAGAATACACATTATATAAACACACACACACACACACACACACACACACAGGGCGAGCTGCAGCCTGCTGCATCGACCCACTTTAACATTTAGTCTGTTTATCAGATGCGTTAACGGGAACACACTGAGGCTGCTGGATGGGCGTTAGTGTTAGAGGACACACACACAACACACACACACACACACACACACACACACACACACACACACACACACACACACACACAAAGGATCGTGGTTGTTGTCAGTCAGCGCGGTGCGGGATGTTAACATCACCGACTGAAGGCCCAACGTGTGTGAAATACATGTTCTGATCCATGTTCTGATCCATGTTCTGATCCACGTTCTGATCTACAGACTGTATGTTGTGGCCCATCCTTCTGGTCCACAGTCTGTGTGTTGTGTTCCGTGTTCTGATCCATGTTCTGGTTTCAGTTAGCATGCTAGGTTGGGGTTCCTAAAGGAACAGTCTCCTTTTTCTTCTGCACAGAGATAAAAACAGGTGACTGAATGAATCAGGGGGACCCAGATGTCTCAGGGTGACCCGGGTGTCTCAGGGTGACCCAGATGTCTCAGGGTGACCCAGGTGTCTCAGGGTGACCCAGGTGTCTCAGGGTGACCCAGGTTTTCAGGGTGACCCGGGTGTCTCAGGGTGACCCAGCCAAACTTTTCACTCAGACTGGTTTTGAGCAGTTTGTGCAGGTCTACCTGCTGGTTAGACTCTGGTGGTCTCCTCTCTTTAAGGTGGTGTAGCGCACGGTAACACTGAGCAGAGCAGCGTCAGAAAAGCAGAGGACAGCGCTCAGGACGTTCAGGTCCCTCTGCTCTGTCCACAGTCCCTCTTAGCTGGTCCCTCTCTGCTGGTCCCTCAGGTGGTCCCTCTCAGCTGGTCCCTCTGCTCCTCTTCATAGTCCCTCTCAGCTGGTCCCTCTCTGCTGGTCTCTCTGCTGGTCCCTCAGCTGGTCCCTCTCTGCTGGTCTCTCTGCTGGTCCCTCTCTGCTGGTCTCTCTGCTGGTCTCTCTGCTGGTCCCTCAGCTGGTCCCTCTCTGCTGGTCTCTCTGCTGGTCCCTCTCTGCTGGTCTCTCTGCTGGTCCCTCAGCTGGTCCCTCTCTGCTGGTCTCTCTGCTGGTCTCTCTCTGCTGGTCTCTCAGCTGGTCTCTCAGCTGGTCCCTCTCAGCTGGTCCCTCTCTGCTGGTCTCTTAGAGCTGGTCTCTTAGAGCTGGTCTCTTAGAGCTGGTCTCTTAGAGCTGGTCTCTTAGAGCTGGTCTCCTGTGGTTTTGCCTTTGGGAAACAGAACGGTCTCTTCTGTGGGATGAACTGGAACCAAACCTTAGTTCTTCTTAGTTTCTCTGATGAATTTCACGCTTCATGATTTTATTTTTGTCGGTTTAGGATCTCTGCAGATCGTCACGGTCTGAGGTTTGGTCAGACTGACTCACCGTGGGGTCAGAGTAAAGGAAGAATGTCCCTTCCAGGCCTCCTTAGACGAGCTTGATTTATTGTTGGTTTCTATCTCTCCTCTTTGAGCGTGAACTAACAAACTGTTGACTCGAGCTTCCTGGAGGATCCTTTAGAAGAACTGGATCTCTGGGGTCTACCCTGACCTTCCCTGAGCCCGGGTCTCCTGCAGACCGGGCGGCTGCTGCTCACGCAGAGAGAGAGTTAGGAGCTCTGCATCGACGTGAGACAAAGAAAAGTTTCCTCATCCTGACCCGTTGGTTTGAGCCTCACACTGATCCATCAGTCCCCTACAGCAGTGTTTCCCAGTCCTGGTCCTGGAGGACCCCCTGCCCTGCAGGTTTCAGATGTCCCCCCCCCCCTCCAGCACACCTGATTCAAATGATCAGCTCGTTATCAGGCTGAGCAGAGCTTGATGACGAGCTGATCATTAAATCAGGTGTGCTGGAGTCAGGAACATAAAATCATGCAGGGCAGGGGGTCCTCAGGACCAGGACTGGGAAACACTGCCCTATAGAGCCCAGGTCTGAGCCCAGATCTGAGCCCAGGTCTGAGCCCAGGTCTGAGTCCAGGTCTGAGTCCAGGTCTGAGCCCAGGTCCAAGCCCAGGTCTGAGCCCAGGTCCAAGCCCAGGTCTGAGCCAAGGTCTGAGCCAAGGTCTGAGCCAAGGTCTGAGCCAGGGACAAGCAGGGAGGGTTTTAACAGGAAGTGAGTGATTCTGGGCTCGTTCCTCCCCGTCTGAGCAGACAGAGCCTCAGCAGAGGTCCATGATGAGGACGCGTGGAGGACGCTAATCCTCCACCCGGGTTGGTCCCACCTTCAGCCAGACCTGGAGGGGGACCAGAGGCAGGAAGAAGCTGTTAGCGTCTCTGAACTGAGAGCAGGGTTCAGAGGGCTGCGTGGTGACTACCAGCAGACATGTGAGCTCTGACAGACGAGAACTTTTTATATTTAGTCCGGATCGGACTCTGGGCTCCCTTACATCAGCGCTTCAGGTTTCAGACCTGTCCCCCATCTCAGTGTAGACCTGCTCCACCCTGAAGCCCAGAGAGCCCCAGACCCAGCTCAGAGAGCCCCTGTTTCAGCACTACACTGCTACACACACACACACACACACACACACATACACACACACACACACACACACACACATACACACACACACACACACACACACACACACATACACATACACACACACACACACACACACATAAAGGATGCAGAAATGCAGAGCAGGTGGTGAGTCTGCGTGTTGTCCCTGCACCTTCTGTTTCTTTGTGGGGGGGTTCAAACTCGGCTCTGTAATCGGGGGAGCATTTTAAACAAGGGGGGGGGGGCTGTAGGAGGAGAAAGAGGGAACAGTCTGAGACTGTTTGGTATTCAGGAACAGGACTCCCCCCCCCCTCTTGGACCTGATTTCCCCGTGGACTCTGAAAGAGGACTCTGAGCGAGGACTCTGACGGGATGCTTCCTGATCAGGATGCTGAGCAGATCTCTGGGTCCAGACTCTGCTGCTGATGTGGGCCGTAAACAGTGAGGACATGGTCATCAGGGGGACTGTTCTCTGAAAGCTGGTCTGCCCGGGTTTAGAGTCCCGGCTAACAGAGGAGGACCGTACAGACCAGACCAAGCAGTCCTCCAGGTCAGAGCGAACCAACTGACACGTCTGTTTGATAGACCCCCAAGTTAAAATGTCAAACTTCACAACAGGAAGTGTAGTTTTACTACAGGAAGTGTAGTTTTACAACAGGAAGTGTAGTTTTACTACAGGAAGTGTAGTTTTACAACAGGAAGTGTAGTTTTACTACAGGAAGTGTAGTTTAACAGCAGGAAGTGTAGTTTTACAGCAGGAAGTGTAGTTTTACAGCAGGAATGTGGTAGTTTTACAACAGGAAGTGTAGTTTAACAGCAGGAAGTGTAGTTTTACAACAGGAAGTGTAGTTTTACAGCAGGAAGTGTAGATTTGCAGCAGGAAGTGTAGTTTTACAACAGGAAGTGTAGTTTTACAGCAGGAAGTGTAGTTTTCACTACAGGAAGTGTAGTTTAACAGCAGGAAGTGTAGTTTTACAACAGGAAGTGTAGTTTTACAGCAGGAAGTGTAGTTTTACAGCAGGAATGTGGTAGTTTTACAACAGGAAGTGTAGTTTAACAGCAGGAAGTGTAGTTTTACAACAGGAAGTGTAGTTTTACAGCAGGAAGTGTAGATTTGCAGCAGGAAGTGTAGTTTTTACAACAGGAAGTGTAGTTTTACAGCAGGAAGTGTAGTTTTCACTACAGGAAGTGTAGTTTAACAGCAGGAAGTGTAGTTTTACAACAGGAAGTGTAGTTTTACAACAGGAAGTGTAGTTTTACAACAGGAAGTGTAGTTTTACAACAGGAAGTGTAGTTTTACAGCAGGAAGTGTAGTTTTACAACAGGAAGTGTAGTTTTCAATACAGGAAGTGTAGTTTAACAGCAGGAAGTGTAGTTTTCAATACAGGAAGTGTAGTTTAACAGCAGGAAGTGTAGTTTTCAATACAGGAAGTGTAGTTTTACAGCAGGAAGTGTAGTTTTCAATACAGGAAGTATATTTTTCAAAACAGGAAATGTAGTTTTACAGCAGGATGTGTGGTTTTACAGCAGGATGTGTGGTTTTTGCAGCAGAAGATGTAGTTTTACGGCAGGTTTATTTGTAGTTTTCCGTTAATGGAGATGATCTTTGGGTTAATGAGCAGATAATTAATGTTTAAACCACATTAGATTTACAGATCATAAATTAAAATATAACACAGGTGACAGTTGGACTGAACCAAAGGCTGAACTAGAGGCTCAGACACAAGTTTATCTAATTTAATAAAAAACTTTTTTAAGGAAAAGGATCAAACCGTCCCGTCTCCACGGACAGGGTGGAGGAACTCAGGACGGGTTTCAGACCATGGACTGAAAATATGATCAATGGAGAGTGAAACCTGAACCTGAGCTGCTGATTCAGCTTCTTCTGTCCTCCAGCAGAGCCATTCAGAGGTACTGTGTGTGTGTGTGTGTGTGTGTGTGTGTGTGTGTGTGTGTGTGTGTGTGTGTGTGTGTGTGTGTGTGTGTGTGTGTGTGTGTGGTGTGTGTGTGTGTGTGTGTGTGTGTGTGTGTGTGATCACCCCCTGTCAGCCCTCTTATCACCTCACTCTCTGCTGGAACTCTGCGTCCTCGTGCGTCAGTGTTTATGGAAATTCATGTGAGGATGTTTCATGAGACACGATGAAGCTCAGATATTTCACACCGCGGGTAAATTCATCTCCATCAGAGGGGGGGGGGGTGGGGGGGGGGGGGGGGGGGGGGGGGGTCAGTCTGAAGGCGTGTCCAAGAAACATGTCAGAAACATGTCAGAAACATGTCACAAACATGTCAGAAACATGTCAGAACATGTCAGAAACATGTCAGAGGCGTGTCATAGTTAGGTCAGAGATGCTGTGTTGACCCTGGGCCTGGCAGGGGACAGTGAGGCCCCCCTCCCAGGAAAGTCCTGATGACTTGGCGCTGGCCTGAGTGGGATCGTCAGCAGCTTTTCCACACCCTGTTCTCTTCCCAGTGTCAGTAAGACATGCCCAGCTGAGCCACACGGCGCTTCAGCTGCCCGAGCACAACGCGCTCTTTTATCCGCAGGCTTCATTTGAAATGCTAAGAGAGGCGCAACAGGAGGAAGCGTCTCGCCGGGATCAAAGAGCTGCTTTGACACGGCGCCTTTCTTTCCTGCTGCTGTGTGAGTGAGAGCGGCACATTCAGAAAGCAGGTGATGCTGCTCTCAGGATGAACGTGTCTCCTGTCTCTCGTCTCCTCCCTCCTCTCTAATTGCTCTCCTTTGTTCCTCCTTGGTCCCGTCTCTCCTCCAGCCTCTGTAAAAGCTGCAGCACACACATGAAGGCTGTTTCCAGCCCTCCTTTCAGCTCCTGTGCTCTTTCTGTGTCGTGTAACCGTGCGTCCGCCCACAGATAACAGGCGCCATCCTGCTGGCTGTGGGAGTATGGGGGAAGCTGATGCTGGGGCCCGTACATTTCCCTCATCGCCGACAACTCCACCAACGCTCCGTACGTGCTCATCGGCACCGGCACCGTCATCATCGTGTTTGGCCTGTTCGGCTGCTTCGCCACCTGCAGGGGGAGCCGTGGATGCTGAAGCTGGTGAGAGGATGGATGGGACAGGGTGGGTTGTGGTGGATGCTGGGTAATTAGCCTCAGGTCACATGATGAAGGGAGTAATGGCTGACCTCTGTCCTGCAGAGAGGATCAGGAATAAGTGCTGCGGGCACTTTGCTCTGTTAATGGTGGTCAAGTGGACGAGTGTGTGTGTGTGTGTGTGTGAGAGAGAGAGATACACAACAGAGGAAGAGGATTTTATATGAGCCTTCCTCCCTGTCTCTGCAGTACGCCATGTTCCTGTCCCTGGTCTTCCTCGCCGAGTTAGTGGCGGGAATCTCTGGATTTGTGTTTCGACATGAGGTCAGTTTGCAGAGATTTTAGTTTCAACACAGAGCCACGTAAAACACTCCTGTCCTGATGACCTGTGTGTGTGTGTGTGTGTGTGTGTGTGTGTGTGTGTGTGTGTGTGTGTGTGGTGCAGATAAAGGGAACCTTTCGCAGGACATACACTGATGCCGTCTTGAACTACAACGCTGAGGATGAGGCGAGCCGTGCTGTTGATAACATCCAGCACACTGTGAGTGTCAGAGATACACACACACACACACACACACACACACACACAACACACACACACACACACACACACATTCAAAGTTTATTTTCAAAGTTCATTTTTTTCATTGAATAATGAAAAGAGCTTGAATTCTTATTTTCAGTGAAAGGGACAGAAACTGCTCAGACTTTTCCCTTTAAACTCTTTTCAACGACCTTCAATGACTTTGAACAACTTTCCCTGACTTTCCCTGACTTTCCCTGACTTTCCCTGACTTTGGGAGACTTTATAATTTGACCAAGCTCAGTGTGGCGGTCTCTGCTGTGAGCGATGTCTCTCTCCATCGTGTGGGTTAGATGTTGGGGGCTGACAGTTTCCTCTCTGACGCAGTGACTGGCTCCAGCAGCTGAAGATGGTTTTTGTGATGAGAGGTCAGAAACTCTTTCAAAGGTCAGAATAAGGACTGACCCGGGTCAGGGGTCAGGGGTCAGGGGTCAGGGGTCAGGCAGGGACTGTGTTGCTCTGTGGTTTACTGAGAGTACAGGATAAATACTGACCCTGCTGCTGTGTCTGGTGTCTTTCTGAATGCTCAGCTGCGTTGTTGTGGAGTCTATAACTACACCAGCTGGCTGGGCAGCGTGTATTACCCATCCCAACGGCCTCCCTGCCAGCTGCTGCTTCAACTCCTCCGACTGCAACCAGGACGACCTCCGCAACGCAACCGTGGCCCCGAGTAAAGTCTACCACCAGGTTTGTGTGTGAGCTGTCTGCTCCATGGACGTCCTGTCTGTCTCTGCAGCTGCTCATTCACCTCTCCATGCTCCTGCCTCCTCCATGCTCCTGCGTCCTCCATGCTCCTGCGTCCTCCATGCTCCTGCCTCCTCCATGCTCCTGCCTCCTCCATGCTCCTGCCTCCTCCATGCTCCTGCCTCCTCCTTGCTCCTGCCTCCTCCTTGCTCCTGCCTCCTCCATGTCTGTCCCTCCTCCATGCTCCTGCCTCCTCCATGCTCCTGTTTCTCCTCCATGCTCCTGCCTCCTCCATGCTCCTGCGTCCTCCATGCTCCTGTTTCTCCTCCATGCTCCTGCCTCCTCCATGCTCCTGCCTCCTCCATGCTCCTGCGTCCTCCATGCTCCTGCGTCCTCCATGCTCCTGTTTCTCCTCCATGCTCCTGCCTCCCTCCATGCTCCTGCCTCCTCCATGCTCCTGCCTCCTCCTTGCTCCTGCCTCCTCCCTTGCTCCTGCCTCAGATCCTGTCCCAGATGTCCATCCTGCCCCTGCTCTGTTCCTATAATCTGTCCGTGTCTCCTCTGCCAGACTAACCTGCCGCCTGTGTTTCAGGGCTGCTACGAGCTGGTCACGTCCTTCATGGAGACCAACATGGCCATCATCGCAGGAGTAACGTTTGGGATCGCCTTCTCTCAGGTACGAGCTCAGTGAGGTTCACCTCCTGCAGAGGACGATGAGCATCATGCGACTGATTAAACAGAGCGCTGCGTTGGCGTTAGCAGGCTGAACGTTACAGGAGCTAAATGTTAGCTGAACATGGCTACATGTTAGCTAAGCGAAAGTAGAATGAGGGCTAAATATTAGCTGTATGCTAGCTGAATGTTAGCTGTCTGCTAGCTGAACGTGAGCTGTATGCTAGCTAAATGTTAGCTGTCTGCTAGCTGAACGTGAGCTGTATGCTAGCTAAATGTTAGCTGTCTGCTAGCTAAATGTTAGCTGTTTGTTAGCTGAATGTTAGCAGTCTGCTAGCTGGACGTTAGCTTGAACTGTTAGCCCTTTTGTACGTGGTGATGTGACACAGCTCTGTGTGTCCTCCAGCTGATCGGCATGTTGCTGGCCTGCTGTCTGTCCAGAATCATCACAGCCAATCAGTACGAAATGGTGTAGCTGACGTGACCTGGCAGGTGAAGGATTTAAACACACACACACACACACACACACACACACACACACACACACACACACACACACACACACACACACACACACACACACATTTTCTCATATATTCAGCTCCCTCTGCTGCCCCCATGTGGCTGTTAAACCAACCACAGCAGGTCTGTTCATGCTCCTACCTCTTGGTGTTTTCAGGGAGAGGAGGAGGAGACGAGGAGACGAGGAGACAAGGAGACAAGGAGCTGAGACCAGAGGAAACTCCTGGAAACATCTGATTAGTGGCGTGGACCTGCTCCGTCTCTCTGCCGACCTTCATGTAATATCTCAATGTACCTTATTGTAAAGCACCATTCCTCCACTCACCGCTCCGATCAAAGCATCACACACACACTCACACACACACACACACACACACACACACACACACACACACACACACACACACACACTCACACACACACACACACTCACACACACTCACACACACACTCACACTCACACACACACACACACACACACTCACACTCACACACACACACACACTCACACACACACACACACACTCACACACACACACACACACACACACACACACACACACACACACTCACACTCACACACACACACACACTCACACACACACACACACACTCACACACACACCTCACTGCTGCTTAATGTAGACGTAGCTCATCTCAGACCGTTTGAATCCTTGCAGCATGTTTTGGTCAGAGGATCACACCTTTGTACAGAGTGACTGACGCGTCCTCTTCAAACTGTCAGAGCTTCAGTTCAGACTTATCGCTCACCGCTGTGTATCATTAATGAGCTGGTGACTTTTTGTGTACTAATTATTCGTACTGATGTCCTTAATTTACATTTCCATGGGAACACAGAAATGAGACGGGAGGGAAGAGAGTCAGAAATGTTCAGGAGCTTCAGACGAGGCTGAGCCCTGCTGGTCTCCATCTCTTCATCCTGAGACAAACACAGAGACCCCCCCACTGCAGCACACACAGGCAAACCAGAAACTGCAGACCAGGGACTCTGTGGTCCTGGTCCATAAGGAGACAGAACAAAACCAGGTCCCAACCCTGAGCCCCCCCCGAAACCAGCAGCAAGTTTCTACCACCAACAGCCTCTCTGTGGCCCAGGGGGCGCTCATTAGTCATAAATAACTTCCTGTTGGTCTCCACGACAACGGCCCCCTGAGACGTAGGAATTCAGAGCTTTGGCTGAGTCCAAGTAGACTCCTCTGAACCAGAACCGCTCTCTGAAAACTGCCGGTCTCTGTCACAAAACGAAGCCCCTCACTCTGTAACACCTGACAGACTCAGTTCCTCCTCTCTGTGCTCCTCTCTGAGCTCCTCTCTGAACTCCTCTCTGTGCTCCTCTCTGAACTCCTCTCTGAGCTCCTCTCTGTGCTCCTCTCTCAGCTCCTCTCTGTGCTCCTCTCTGAGTCTCCTCTCTCAGCTCCTCTCTGTGCTCCTCTCTGTGCTCCTCTCTGAGTCTCCTCTCTGTGCTCCTCTCTGTGCTCCTCTGTGCTCCTCTCTGTGCTCCTCTCTCAGCTCCTCTCTGTGCTCCTCTCTGAGCTCCTCTCTGAACTCCTCTCTGTGCTCCTCTCTGTGCTCCTCTCTGAACTCCTCTCTGAACTCCTCTCTGAGCTCCTCTCTGTGCTCCTCTCTGAACTCCTCTCTGAACTCCTCTCTGAGCTCCTCTCTGTGCTCCTCTCTGAGCTCCTCTCTGAGCTCCTCTCTCAGCTCCTCTCTGTGCTCCTCTCTGAGTCTCCTCTCTGAGCTCCTCTCTGAGCTCCTCTCTGTGCTCCTCTCTGAGCTCCTCTCTGAGCTCCTCTCTCAGCTCCTCTCTGTGCTCCTCTCTGAGCTCCTCTCTGAGCTCCTCTCTGAGCTCCTCTCTCAGCTCCTCTCTGTGCTCCTCTCTGTGCTCCTCTCTGTGCTCCTCTCTCAGCTCCTCTCTGTGCTCCTCTCTGTGCTCCTCTCTGTGCTCCTCTCTCAGCTCCTCTCTGTGCTCCTCTCTGTGCTCCTCTCTGAGCTCCTCTGACCCAGAGGGAGCTGGTGTCAGGGCGCTGTGGGTCAAAGACCGAACAGCAGACGGGCGGAGTAATGTAGTTCCTGCTTCATCACACACGTCAGGATGGTGTGTGTGTGTGAGGAGGCCGAGATAAAAACAGGACGACACCTCACAGAGCTTCCAGCACCAAACACCACTGACCTCACCTGTCCTCCACCATCAGCTCAACACCTGCACAGGTCAGAGTCCACACCTGCTCACCACACACAGGTGATCCTGGTGCCACGGGAGGGTACAGATGGTCAGAGAGAGGTCAGACAGAGGTCATACAGAGGTCATACAGAGGTCATACAGAGGTCATACAGAGGTCAGAGAGAGGTCAGAAAGATCCCAGGCATGAGTCATACAGAAGTAAGAGAGATGGTCAGACAGAGGTCAGAGAGAGGTCATAGAGATGGTCATAAAGGGGTCATAAAGGGGTCATACAGGGGTCATACAGGGGTCAGAGGTGACCTCTTCAGGTGGAAAACTAAAAGCAGCTGTTTGTACGGAGAGCATTCACCAGTGTTTAATTCTTACTAACAGTGTATACTCAACCATCATCATCTTCATCCTCCTCCTCCTCCTCACTGTAGATATTGACTGGATATTTATATGAGCCTGTGTTTCTGGGTCTAATGCTCGTCAGTAGAGGCGTAGTGTCAGTTTTTCACGCCGTGTGCTTCAGATTCGTTCCGTAGTTTGTAGAAAAACTCGCACAGAGAAAAAATGGTGGCTGCTGTTTTGGTTTGGTGTAACTTTAGCTGAATATTTATGATAGTTTGTACCTTTAGCTCTTAGTTTGGTCGCGTTAAGTTTCACTAAGTGATTTTTATCTCTCTCTCTCTGCGGCACGATGCTTGGCTCGTCTCTGTCTCTCGCCCTGACAGGTGTGTGTACCTGAGAGAGGCAGAGAGTGTGTAGGTGAATTGATCCTGTTACCCTCTGGTCAGTGTTACGTTGTGGCTTTTTAAACCTTTTCTTTGCTGAATGTATGTTTTTCTGAGCAGATTTCCTCCTGTAAATACTGAACTGTAATACATCCAGCTTACACAAGGGGGCGCCAGACACCCCGGCTGTTTCACCCTGCTGTCTGCTAACTACG
>NW_027437197.1:193291-208291 GCF_033239565.1 Halichoeres trimaculatus | reverse complement strand
TCCACTCTTCCTCTCCTCCTCTCTTCCTCTCCTCCTCTCCTCTCCTCCTCTCCTCCTCTCCTCCTCTCCTCCTCTCTGCTTGAAGCCTTGTGGGATGATGATGACACCCGCCGTAATCTCTGGATGCTCAGCGTCTGACGTGACACACGATCAGGAAAGCTTTCCCTGAACTGATCCAGGTTCATTGTTGCGTTGTAGCGCAGCGCGTCCTCTGACAGATGGAGACGGCCGCTGGCAGGAGGATGGAGGCAGGAGGTGAGTGACGGCTCTGTGGAGCAGACCAACCAGCTCTTGGTCCTGATCCTGGTCCTGATCCTGGTCCTGATCTGTGAGGGGGAGCAGATCTGAGCTGCGTCCTGCTCACTAACTGGATTGTGTTTGTGTGGATCAGCAGACTTTGGGACCAGAGGATGTGGACTGGAGGAAATCACTTAATGACATTAACAGTGTTTAAATACAGCTCAGAGGAAGCTGGGCGTGGCTCTGTCCCGGTTCACTCTGAGATCATAAACTCTGACAGCATGAGGGCCGTGGTTTGAAGACAGAGCTGAAAAACTTTCAGGAACATGAGGTCAAAGTTTGACCCCACACTCAGACTCAGATCAGGGGTCTGTTCCTCAAACGAACTCTGAGTCTGATCCTGAACTGTCAGTTGATCTACTTTCAGACAGAAAACTCAGAACAGCTGATTCGAGTCAGTTTAATCAACTCAGAGAAGTTTCACCTGGAGTTAGGCCTGTCCATAAAAAGCCATCATCAATGGAGCCCAGATTCAATGATTGACCATGAAACAGAGAGGGGAAGGGACGCATTTTCACCCTGATTCAACCAGAAATTTAATGCGCTCATTTGAAGAGTCAGAGCATGTTTTTAGAAACAGAGCAACACAGCTGCAGCTGCAGGAGAGAGAGACAGAAACTGCATGGAGAACATTACTGCTCAGGTCGATGTGTCAGTAAAGATAAAGTCCTTTATCACAACAACATAACAGGGACAATCAGTCTGAATTACATTAATTAAAGTTATTAATATTTGCATAGTAATTAGTTTAATTTACTCTGATTGAATTTAGCTGAAATGAATCTTATTTGACTCTTTTCTCTGACTCTTTTCTCTGACTCTTTTCTCTGACTCTTTCTCTGACTCTTTGCTCTGACTCTTTGCCCTGACTCTTTGCTCTGACTCTTTTCTCTGACTCTTTCTCTGACTCTTTGCTCTGACTCTTTGCCCTGACTCTTTGCTCTGACTCTTTGCTCTGACTCTTTGCTCTGACTCTTTGCCCTGACTCTTTGCTCTGACTCTTTTCTCTGACTCTTTCTCTGACTCTTTGCTCTGACTCTTTGCCCTGACTCTTTGCTCTGACTCTTTCTCTGACTCTTTGCTCTGACTCTTTGCCCTGACTCTTTGCTCTGACTCTTTTCTCTGACTCTTTCTCTGACTCTTTGCTCTGACTCTTTGCCCTGACTCTTTGCCCTGACTCTTTGCTCTGACTCTTTGCTCTGACTCTTTGCTCTGACTCTTTTCTCTGACTCTTTGCTCTGACATTTGCTCTGACTCTTTTCTCTGACTCTTCTCTCTGAGTTCTGGTCAGTGCCGCTGTCTGACCTTGATCCTCTGACTGATACCAGGAGGAGACTGAAGTAGGACGGCACAGAAACCCATCCAGCAGGTTTTTCCACCTTTGTTCACATTCTCCTCATTCCTGCCGAGCAACTCGTCTCTCTGGGTCTGATGCTGTGTCAGAACAGCCTGTGCCCATGTGCTGACGTCCCTTTATGGACTGGGACTCCTTTCTGGGCCTGACCCGCCCTTCCTGTCAGTGTGATTCCTCTGAGCCGTCATGGTCTTCAGATCTCATCCTGTGTGAATCTCTCAGACGTGTTTGGATCAAACACCAACAGGTGCTTTTTATTTTTCATTTCGGCAGCAGAGGAAAACATGTTTGTGTCAGACTCAGATGTTTACCGGACTCGTGTTTCAGACTGAGAGCGTCCAACAGAGACACGTTGGCTGTTTTTAGTCCTGAAGGGTTATTTCTGTCTCTGAGGAGTCCCCCGAGCAGCTCTGACGGTAAGCAGAGCGCAGAGGGGACGAGCCGTTTGTCACCGAGCTGGACCTGAGCTGGACCTGAGCCGGACTCACACGGACTCACACGTCCGTCACCAACCACAGGCCGTAACTGACCGTCCTCCTCCGTCACAGCTCCGTCACTAATCACTGAGTCTGTTTGTCACAGACGCCCTGGACGAGGCTTCAGTCTCGTGCACTAAAACACACACACAGAGCCATCTTTGTTTTTTATATCTGCTCTTTGACATGACGTGAATTCAAACAATGGTTGAACAGAGAAATCTGGAGGATTCAGGATGAAGGACGTGTGGATAAACTCAGACACCTTCATGTGGAGAAGGTTTCACTAAAGTTCTTCATCGATGAGTTTCTCTCGTCCCTGAGGACGGAGGTTTAGGACCTCAGGGACTCAGAAACCAGAGCCTGTGAGCTCCTCTGGAAAATGTTGGGAAAGTTTTTGCTGTGGCTTAAAGACGAACGTCCTCTCTGCTGTTCATAAAACTAAAATAAAATCCATCATAAGCTTTTTCCTCTTTCACCCCCTGCACAGCTTTGACCCCTGCACAGGTTTGACCCCCGCACAGGTTTGACCCCCGCACAGGTTTGACCCCTGCACAGGTTTGACCCCTGCACAGGTTTGACCCCCGCACAGGTTTGACCCCTGTACAGGTTTGACCCCCGCACAGGTTTGACCCCTGACCTTTCCCTGACCTAAAGCAGCTTCACTCAGTCCTCCTGGTTTGGAGCTGCGGACACCTCTCTGTGCCAGCTCTGAGCTGGACTCGGACCTGCTCTCAGCAGTTTGAAGGCAGACCTCTCAGACCCAGAGAGAGTCCCGCTCCCTGCGCACAGGCCCGGCTCTGTGGCTCTGTGGCTCTGTGGATCACATCCATCATCCCTCAGACGCTCTGGCTCCTGTTGCTTCTGTTTTCTGCCTCCGAGCGACTCATCCGAGCGTCTCATTGGTCAAACACTCTCATGTCCCGCCTCAGCAGACCATGCAGCCCTCTGATTGGTTGCTGTGGGAGCCTGAGCAGTGGGCTGATGCAGGTCAATGAATATTCATGGCTCCGGTCTGCTCGGTCTGCCGGGCCTCACCCTGTGTGTGTGTGTGTGTGTGTGTGTGTGTGTGTGTGTGTGTGTGTGTGTGTGTGTGTGTGTGTGTGTGTGTGTGTGTGTGTGTGGCTCATCGGCAGAGAATGTGGACGTGGTGATGTAATACCTCCCCCGTCTTTCACCGGAAGAGACAGCTCAGCTCCGCTCAGCTCAGCACGGCACGGCACGGCACGGCACGGCGCAGCAGCACTGGGTGAGTGAACTTTTCTCTGGGACAGGTTAAACTCTGCGTCTTTGCGCACAGAAACAGTCCGCTGGGTTTCTCTGCGGTGTTTGAACCTGCTCTGTCAGCCTGAGGCTCCTCCTCTACCTGGACCTCGTTAACAGCTCTGCTCTGCTGGGTGCTATTTCAGGTCGTTTGGGTCCGGTTACAGCAGCAGGAGAACCGGTCCAGCAGGTCGTGGCACCGCCTCAGACACGTGTATAAAAACGCGCCCCGCTCTGCCCACCGAGCAGAAACTCCGACAAACACTCCTCAGAGAGGGGAACTCCTCCAGCAGCTCTGACACTCGCCTGATTCACGGAACAGCCAATCCCCGCCGCAGCCTCACAGAGCAGCAGCTGCTTCCTTAAGCCGATCAACCCGGAATTACAGCAGGACTCTCAGAGGACACGAACCGAGACCAGGAACTCGGACTCGCTTTGATTTCAGCTCCTGAGGGAAAAGAGACCCGCCGACATGATGATGCAGCTGACAGAAACCCCCAACCAGAAAAACTCCCTCTTCAACGCCATGAACCGCTTCATCGGCGCCGTCAACAACATGGACCAGACCATCATGGTGCCCAGCATGCTGCGGGACGTCCCGCTGGAGGAGGACCGGGAGCTGAGCCACCTGAAGACGGAGGAGGACGAGGGGGACATGTACAGCTACTACCAGCTGCTCAAATCCATCCGCAGGGACATCGAGTGGGGGGTCCGCTGCGCCGCGGCGGACGAGAAGCGCAAAGAGAGCATGAAGATCACCCGCATGAACTCCTCCGCGTCCAGCTCCTCCTCCGCGTCCTCCTCCTCATCATCCGAGGAGGAGGACGACGAGGAGGACGAGGACCTGGAGAAGCAGTTCCAGTACCACCTCACCGGGCTGCAGGGAGTGCTGTCCAAGCTGACGCAGCAGGCGAACTGTGTGACCAAGCGCTACAAGCAGGAGATCGGGATCGGGGGCTGGGGCCAGTGAGTCCGCGCCGGAGGAGCAGTTGATCTGGCTGAAGTGACTTCTTTAAGGGCCTGAGCTGCTGTCCCCACTGATGAAACACAGGGACTGAGCTTTGAATGGTGGGAAGCAGCTCCTCTCTCGGCCCGCACGGTGTCGGGCTCTGCTGGTGACTGTAGATGTGTTGATCCTGAGAGCTCTGTGTGCTCACACCAGACTTTCCTTTTTGCACTCAGGGTGTTGTAGCTACATGCTGCGTGCTGAGCTCCTGTGATACACAGATGAAACATATTTATACCTATTTAATGTAATTTATTAGCTCAGCCTGTCTGTCTGAGAGCCGCCTGTGATTTCAAAGAGGAAGAGGAGGAAGAAGAAGAGGAAGAGGACTGCATGAACTCCAGGACCTGTGGTCTGAACCGCCCTCTGAGGGGATACTGACAGAGGACTCAGCTTCCTGTTTGTGCTGCTGATGATGTCAGTGTGTTCAGAGTGTGTGTCTGTGTGTGTGTGACCAGTCTTCTTCCCTCATCGTGTGTCTGTGTTTGTGAATCGTGCTCTGGAGGGAGGCAGATGCTCTCGCTCGCTGCCTGTGATCTCCTCATGTCCTACATGGCCAATGAACCAGAATCAAGGATTACACTGAGGCTCCAAACATGCTTCTGTTGTTTTATTCACTGTGTCATGGTGTTACTGGAGATGTCCATCTGTCCAAATAAGAAAATGCTTTTCTACGCACCTTCTGCTCCGTTTTTGTACTGAAAATTTGTCCAATAATAAACTTTTTATATGAATTTGATTCACCTCTTCAGTCCTTTTTTGTCATGAAAGTGTAACTGACAGGCCTGACAGTAAAATGTACACTGACCTGTGAAAATAACTGGGAATGGTCTGACCTAAAGTTTCCTTCTGCAGCACTTTGTAAAAACTCTTATTTATTTATTCATTTTTTACTTAAACCAATGTTTTCTGCACCTTGTCATTTTATCAAACCTTAATTTCTGGAAGAGTCTGAGACACTTGGAGCAATTTAAAAATACTTGGTGTGTAGTAAATAAAAAGACGACCATCCTCTCAGTCAGCTCCCCCCGACCGTGACACTGAAACCGTCTGTTACCCTCCACTGGTGCTGCTTCAGATACACTAAACGCTAACCCAACCTAACCCTAACCCAAACATTTAGTCAGGGAGGAAAGCTTTTTACAGAGTTTTTAAGCAGAGTAATTTCACTTTCTGTGAGGCAGGAAAGTATGAAACATCTTCAGATTCCCTGTTTCTGGGTCACAGACTGATCAGATCTTCCCGCACACAGAGGCAGCCGGCCGTCGGCCCCTGTGCTGTCATCAGACTGCACAGGGTCCATCTGCAAAATGACAAAAACATGGAAGAGAAACCTTCACTCACTTCAGCCCAGAGTTCATGAAATCCCTCCTCACAGCCAAGGCCTCCTGACGGCCATAACACAACTCTGAGTTTGGGCTGACAGGCTGTATGAGGTCAGATACAGCTCGGCCCACAGATTTACAGAGTTACAGCAGAACGGGAATAATGAACAACTTTAAAATATAAACAAATAAAAAATGAAAGAGTAAGTTTAAAATAATGTGTAGATATTCAGCCTAACATTTAGGTTAAAGGTCTTTGAAAGGGGTGGCACCGTCGTCCATCAGAGACGACAGCTGTTACAGCATCGTCTGCTCAGGTGAAGCCTCCCGCTGCAAGCAGCAGGTTAAAGGAGTCAGGGGAGAGGGCGGACTACCTGCAGGAATGTTACCTGTCAGTTACACTTCACTTGACTACACCTTGAACCACTTCAGCTCATGAACTCATGAGATGGCGGAGGAGCAGGGGGTGTTGGTCTGGTGGTGAAGCGTCTGTTTTTAACGGCACCAAAGGCCAGTTTTCTGTTTGTCCTTGAAGTAAACATGTGAGTAGAATAAAAGGCTGCATAACTCACAGGGTATGGTTTTTATTTTAATCACAATCAACCAGTAAGCATATAACTTGAAAATGTATCATTTAAACTATGCATCAGAGTCGTCTCAGTTTCTCATGTTGTGGTATATTTATCCTAAGACCAGTCTGTGTCTTCGTCCTGTAAAACAGCGTAATCTACTTTATGTCACAGCTCTGCAGCAGCAGGAAAAGACACCAGGCTTCCCTCTTTGTTGTCTGAGTAACTGACAGGGACAACACCCTCAAAGGCCACCCAGAGAAAAGGGTGCAGCTGGAGTTTCTGTGACACAACAGGTCAGAAAGGTGAACACACCCACTTTCCCCTGACATCCTGTCAGACAGCATGGCAGAGGTTTCACAGCACGGACGGATCTTTCCATGACAGACACAAACTAATGCACTGTTAAAAGTCATTTAAGCCTCAAATTCCACTAAAAGAAAATCACTCAGAGTTTATTCTGGGAGCTAAACTTAATCTTAACTGCTGAACAATTTGACCAAATGTCATTAAACTCAGTTCTTCAGAGAATCAGAAAAACTTCCCTGAGGAGTTTGTTGACTCTCTCACAAACAGAGCAGAGCTCCTCCAACACACGTTTATCCTCTTTTCTCTGATCCAAAGTGTTTACAGCTAATGTTTACAGCTGCTTCTGTCAAAAACAAGGACAAAGGTAACATACCTGTCACTACCTGAGAGTGCACAAGGTTTCCAAACATCCTCTGGGCTAATCTAAACCTTCATGTGGCTGCCAGAGGCCTTCACTGAATGTTTCCCTTCCTCATACATGTGTGCAGAGTCATCCCCAACACGGGCAGCGGGGGACACGCTGCATCTCTTCCTGAGGCTGCTGTGAGGCCTTCTGTTTGACTTTCTAATGAAGAAGTCCTCGTTATGTCGTAAACATAGGGGGAACAACAGTTTCTTTCTTACTGGTGTTTCTTAGTAAATCCAGCTCAAACAGCAACAAACAAAAGAGAAAAATGTTTTTTAAATCCAAGAATAAACAACTATGAACAGGAAACAAACACACTTCAACCAGCTACAAACGTTTTACACTAATGTTTAACAGACTTATGAGCTGGTGGATCTGGAGCTAACTTTGACCCCCTCTCTGTTGAATGATCAGGTATTAAATTGACTCAGATCTAAAGGCTTTCACATGTTTATGTACAAAGAATAACAAAAGACAGAACAACAACGACAACAATATCAACAACAACTCCCAAGAAAACAGGTGCAAAGTGGTCAGTGGGAGATTATTTAAAGTCCTCGTATTAATAAACTGTAACAGGCTCCAGTGACTTCTGTCCCAGGTAATCTGCTTAGTACTCAATAATAATAACATATTTAGCACTTTTCAATTCAAGTAGAGTGCTTTCAATGAACAGTAAAGTGGGCAAAAATAAACAGCTAACTTACCTTTTTAAGCATTTATTTTTCCAGTGTAAATACATGTTTCTAATGTCAATAAAACACCTTTGAATTCAGTTCAGAGCAGGAACTGATGAGAAAAACAAACAAACCCAAAAGGCATTCATATTCACTGTGTTTTGTCTTTTTAGCCCAAAGACCATAAAACATATTTTAGGTTGATTGATTGATGGCAGTTATTATTATTATTATCAATATTATTATCATTGTTAAAAATTCATTTATTTTCTTGTAAATCAGTGATTTTACAAGTGGGTTCCCGTTGCTTATAGCTTGGGGGTCTGCGGAATAATAATAAAAAAAACTTTAATGTACTTTATCATTAAAAAGGCAAATCAACAAATTGAGTTCTCTTGCACCAACAGAAAAATCATTTTTTACATACTATTTAACAGTAGTTTTGTGCCGTTAGACTGAGCCTGATATGCCAGTGACAAGTCTCTCAATCTATCATTAATCAAATTAAAAAACAAATCAAAACAAAAAACACCTTGGAGCTGACATTTTCCTCAATGTTTAGACAATGTATTACTTTAAGGTTGCCTAATTCTATCATTACAAAGTACTACATGGTACTTTATTAAACAGTATTAATATTTATGCTAATCAGTGTAATGAGAGTCTTAAGAAACGTCTGACCTGAAAGTGGTCCATAGATAAACGGACTTTGAGAACCCCTGCTGGAATAATACCTCAGAGCCGGAGGCAGCAGCACACTCGCCTGCTAACGGTGCTTTTTGTCCCTCAGTCCGTCATGTAGAAACAGGAAGTGATGGAAATGTCGAGCAGAACAGAAACAAACATTAAACATTTTTAAACGATGAAGTATTAAGAACAAAACTAAACCCGATAATTAAAGCTATAACCTCGACATGGAGGGTAACGGCAGCCGCTGCATCATTTTTAACACTCACTCAGAAGACTATCGATGCGTGAGTAACCACACATACTGTTAGCTGTTAGCTGATAGCTGTTAGCAGTTAGCTGATAGCTCTTAGCTGTTAGCAGTTAGCTCTTAGCTGTATCAAGTGCTAGCTGTGTTAGCTGTTTTTAGCCGTGTCTGGCTGTGTTAGCAGTGTTAGCTGTGTTAGCCGCTTAGCAGTATTTAGCTACCGCAGCCGCGTTAGCCGTGTTTGGCTGTGTTAGCAATGTTAGCTCTGTTTAGCTGCATTTAGCTGTTTTTAGCCTTGTTTAGCTGTTGTAGATAGTGTTATTTAGTTTTTGTAACCCCTGTTAACTGGAAACTTCGACATTAAATTGTGTGTCAAGTTTATTCATGTTTGCCTGAAACATGAACTTTTCTAAACTGTAAACTTTAACCGGTCAAACCAATTAAAGGTGTAATTTGTGAACTTTAACTTCATGAACATAGAACGCATCACTGTTAAATAGAGCTAACATAACTCTTGTTTAGCATCTCTGACAGTAACACTAATTTAGAATGGATTAATTAAATAAGAGACAGCTGTGTATGAGCAGAGTTTATTCTTTAGAAACGTCTGTCTGAAGTTTGTATTTCCACGCTCAGTGGGCTGTATCATCTTTGGTGTGCTTTTCTGACAGACTGGTCCTGTACATTCCGTTTTTGATAAATATGATTTAGCTGTGAACTTCTGTTTAAGTTTTTTTTAGTGTTTTACCTCATTGAAGTTTCGTGGTCTAAGCTCAAACCGCTGTAACTAAAGGTGCTTTGGTGAGGCTGTGAATCCTCCCAAACTTTAGTCACATTAGCCTCCTCCTGTCACAGATCTGTCTGTGCTGTTTGAGTTTTCAGTTTCTGACCTGTCTTGGTCCAAAGTGCTGGCCAAGTAGAATTAATTCCTTTGAATAGTTTGTATGTTGATATGTTTAACTACTCTAAGTTCATTGCCTCTCTTCAACAGGAGATAATGCAGCTTTGTGCTTTGAAAAAAAGCAGCACTGAGCAGCAGAGATTGAAACCTGTTCAGGTGTTTAATGGTAGTGTCTCTGCTCACAGTGACCCTGGGAAATATGCCCTGAAATCAAGAAGGATGTAAAGATGTCTGTGGTGATCAGCCCACACCCTGGTGTTTGTGTAAGACAGGATGATAAACCTGTTTTAAAGATGTTTAATCTTTTGAATAGCCTAGTTTCCAAATCAGTAGAATCAGCTGTGTCTTGTCAGATAGGGAGGAATGAAAAATGGGCGTGTGGTTCAGTCTCCAGGTCATTGCGGTGCGACTGAATGTAGCTGTACTTGCTGTCAGGCTTTGGTCTTTTAGCCTAATTTAAATCAGAACAAGAATGCTGCAGTTATGCTGTTTAGCTTTAAGCCTAGTTCCCCACTTTACTGACAACCGATCCCTCATGTTGGTATAATTGATCAGTGTCCCTTTCACGGCCTGACCCACATTCAGGTGGCCCACATTTACCTGAGCAGAGACGCTATGCTCTGAATTTCATTTGTAAGAAAATGAAGTTGCAAACATTTGTAAATTTCTCAAACTCTGATTCTCTGAACTGTTTCTGATGACAGCGTGAAGTCTCAGTGACTCTCAACAGAAAGATTACACACCTGGTGCTGCCGACTTTAACGCAGCAGTGCTTCTGATCTCTGATACGATTCAATGACTTTTCTGCTCTGGCAGGAAAAAACAACCTCTCTGTACGTCTGGACAGCCCAGGGTTACGACTTTATGTCCTTAATGAACAGTTGTGTTGTTAAATAATTCCAGTTTGATTGTTTGGGATTCAAATCTTTGGAGCTTTTCCACACACAGAGAACACCTCTTCCCCATTTTTCCACTTTTGGATAAAAACTGTCATTTAATACCAATAAGACATGATATTGATTAATTATTGAACCCATGTGCCGAGCAAACAGTTCATATTTCTGGCCTTCGAGATGATGAAAAAAGGTTTTGGGGTTTTGATTGTAAGGTGTATTTTTCCTTATGACCTTAATTTGGATCTTTGTTAAGTTTTTATCCAGCCTCACTTACATTTTATTACTCAGCTTTTTTAGTAGGTGTGAAGTCAAAGTGCCCGTTATCAACACCACAGCTGGTTTGTGTGTCAGCAGATTATGAGGGTAAAAATAGATTGTAAATATCGGGTAATTAAGTTTTCAGAATGCAGGATCACTCATTAACTATTCATGGATCAGTTTGTAATGAAGCACAGGATCTGAGTGTCTCAAACACAGCTGTGGTTCTGTGTCAGGAGCTATCACTCAGGGTTTCTTAAAAAAAGTAAAGACCCGATGAAAGAAATGTCTGACTTTATCTCTTTTTCTGAATCAAGTCTTTCTGAACGTTCGTTTTAAGTAAGTCATTAAATTTTAATTCACCACTAAAACAAACTTCTTGGTAAAACGTCTGATCTGCTCGACGCCCTGCGCTGGTGTTCTGGCTCTTTCTGGAAATCTGTGCCCTGCTTCCTGTTTCTCAGAGCTGATGATGAAACTGATGGGGTGTTATTCTCTGTTGTGACAGCTTCATGTTTACGGCTGTATGATGACACTGTGTGCCGAATGCCACAGTCATGATCTCACTTTGCTAACAATGTGGACGTGTCCCCCCCCCCGTTTCCCCTGGAGCTCACAGCACCTCCTCAGCACCTCCTCAGCACCTCCTCACACCTTTCTCTCTCTGTCATTCCTTCATTCCTCTCATACTCGTCCTTTCTGAGCAGCTGTCTCTGCATTTCCACAAAGTATGTCGCGTGTCAGGTTTTCACACTTCTGCTTTACTTCATCACACGTCACTCAGCTGTCAGTGGTTTAAAGGACAGCAAAGGGGTAAAATGCACCGCGCTGTGACAACCTGAGACTCTGAAGGTGTTCATTGTGTCTGTACACTTCTGTGCTCCTAAACTAATTCTTGGTTTTTGATGCTTTCTGCACATGAACACGTGCTTACCAAGGGCCAACATCTGGTTTAGAAAGTTGAAGCCTGTGTTCATCGGCCTGAGGCTGGCTGCAGACAGACAGGAAGTCACAGAGTCCATGTTTGAAACAGTCTATAACACTTTAACACTGACACACTGAAGTACATCTTTGACCCAACAACAATCCAGTCAGCCTGTTATTCCTCAGCCTCACTAACAACAGTGGTGTGTGCTGCACTCCCCTCAGTTACACAGTGCTTCACCACAATAACACAGGTCAGGTAATGCACATGAAAACTTTGTCTTACCCTAACGGAGACTTTCTGCCTCACAGGTGCTGATTCTGACGGTGAAACGGGCCACGGGAACCTTTTCCTTAGTGGGATGGTAAATATCTACAGTTTCACCCCGTAACAGTCTCATGTGTCAGAGCTGCAGTGAATCTCTAATGTTCATCAATGACTGTGTGACCCCCCGATGCATGTCAGCCTCATGTCCCATCGAGACCTGGACCCTGCTGGACCTCAGGCCAGACCACCAGTGAGCCTTGGCCGTCCACTGCTGTGTTGCTTGTTCCTCAGTTTTCCTTCTGTGATCCTTTTTTTAAGGTGCTGCCCCCTGCAGGTGGAGGCCCCACATGAGCTGCAGTTTAGGAGATGATCTGTCGTCTAACCATCTCAGTTTGGTCCTGTCACATCCTCACTCCTGCTCAGTGTTTGTGTTTCAGCAGATGAAGTTAGAGGACAGGCCGCTAACGCAGC
This sequence comes from Halichoeres trimaculatus, assembly GCF_033239565.1. NCBI lineage: Eukaryota > Metazoa > Chordata > Actinopteri > Labriformes > Labridae > Halichoeres > Halichoeres trimaculatus. The sequence goes on along the minus strand of NW_027437197.1, from coordinate 195,954 downwards.
CCTCTCACTGACAGGTGTCTCAGGAGGAGATGACGTCCTTTACCTGTCAGCTTTTCTACTGTTATGGCTGATCTGTGTGTGTGTGTGTGTGTGTGTGTGTGTGTGTGTGTGTGTGTGTGTGTGTGTGTGTGTGTGTGTGTGTGTGTGTGTGTGTGTGTGTGTGTGTGACAGAGGCCTTTCTCAGCTGATATCACTCCTGTGTGTCTGAATGTCTTTAAAGAGGAACCTAATGCAGCTGGATCTGTATGGATGGACGTGATCAGAGATTGATTAAAGCACTGAAGCTTCTCCAGGTTATGATGGATCCATGTGTTTAGTGACCATGTTAAAGTCAAACCTCTGAGCTCAGCCCAGCCTCTCAGCAGGAAACAGGAAGTAACTCTCTGCTGTTGTTTTCTCTCTCCACAGCCTTTTCATGCTGTTTGTGATCTGGCTGCTTCGCAGGTATCACTCTCTGGCTCAGGTAAATCTTTATTACATGTACAGCATGGCTTTTTGTGTTTTTTTTTTTGTTTTATTTCCACAGGAAATATGTTCAGTTACCCACAGCAAATCTTACAGTAATTGAGTCAGATTAAAACGAACAGATCAGTCAGTGTTGGAGTCAGTTGACTCGTCTTTCTCTGGTAGCAGCTGACTTGTTGTCTCCAAACGGAGGATCCTGTCAGGCCTCAGGTTTGACTCTGTACTGGGTCCGTCAGCGTGCTTTGGATCCAGGCACAGAGTTTGAGGCAGACACAGACCAGGTTTGAAGCTGGTCCAGCTCGTCTGTCAGGTTCAGCAGCTCCCACAGTTATCACCTTCTAATCTGAAGTCAGAGACGGCTTAACATGCCGCTCCGCTGGATCCCATTACCTCTGGACCAGAGCGCACGTCAGCCCCAGCCTGATCCTCCTCCTCCTCCTCCTCCTCCTCCTCTGCCCTCCTCCTCCCTCTGTGCCTCCTCCACTTCCTCTACAGAGGTTACCTAAAGTTAGAGTGTTGGTTTGTTTCCTTGCTCCTCGCTCCCCCTCCTCTTCTGCCCCTCTCTTCATCTTCCTCTCTCCTCCTGCTCCTCTCTCCTCTCCCTCTCTTACTCTTTTTCTCCTCTCAGCTCCTCTCAGCTCCTCCAGCATCTTTTTCTGTAATTCCTGAGGTCTGCAGCTCTTGTTGTATTTTATGTCCAAGGTTGTAACTTCAGCTTGTTTAGAAGGTATGAAGGAGATCTCCTCCTCCTCCTCCTCCTCCTCCTCCTCCTCCTCCTCCTCCTCAGTGAGGAGACGGTGTGAGGCTGTCAGCCCTGTCAGGGATCACCTGTGGTTTGTCTCGTCTGTCAGAGACTTTAAACACGCGACGGTTTCACAGAGTGATCCTTCTTCTCTCCTGTGCCCAGAAAATGATCCTCAGCCTGACGGTGGCGGCTTTCTTCAACAGCACAGCGTACGTCATGGTGAGTTCCCCTACACACACACACACACACACACACACACACACACACACACACACACACACACACACACACACACAGCGACTGTCTCTGGATAAAGAAAATCTCCCTCTCTTCCCTCTTTCCTCTCTGTCAGGGCGAGTCTCATCCAGGGGGCGCTCTCTGTGACTTCCAGGCCTGGTGGCTGACGTATTTCGGTGAGTTGGATCAGAGTTGGTGGTATGAGCAGACTGTGATCCACAGAGGAGGCAGGAGCAGGAGCAGAGATCCAGTCAGATGTCTGTTTGTACAGTGAAATGATGTGTTTGTGTGGACTGGAAGAGTTTCTGTCTGTGGATCCTAAAAACAGAGTCGCTGCCTCTGGATCAGCTGAGAGATGAATGGAGAGTGTCTGAGAGGAAGCTCAGGTGTGTAACACAGCAGGTGTCAGAGGAAGTGATCAACTTTTCCTCATGGAGCTTTAATCGTCATGTTTTACTGACACAGCTGCTGATTTTCTCTGTGATGCTGTAAAAAGTCACCTGATGATTTCTCTGGCTGCTGCACCTGAAAGCGTTTCCTTCGGCCTTTTCCTGCTGTAACGCCGTGGAGGCAGCTTCCTCCTCCTGAGACAGGAGGGGAGGATCTGTACGAGCATCGGGACCAACCGTCAGCGCTGGGAACTGGCAGGTTGAGTTTCCCTGGCATGGAGGAGTCACACCCTCTCCACCAGCACCACGCCTCTGACCACGGTGGTGTAATACTTGGCAGCTGTGCGCCAGGCTGTGCACTCGTTGGCCCCACGGCGCCCTTCAATTAAACCGCCTCTGTTTCATCACCGTCCTCTGTATGAGGAGATGACAGTCCTCCAATCACAGCCAAGCTTTTCTTTTGGGTCCATGGGGAGGCGCTCTACAGGTCGGGGAAGACGTCTCTGACTCTGGTCTGAGCTGCCTCTCTGCTCCAGCCCTGATTAACACACACTCCCTAAACCAGGACCTGCTGCTGCAACGCTCTGCCAGGCTGTTTTACACACACACTCATACACTCCCAGACTAACACACACACGTGCTCACACACTCACACACTCACACTTGCTCTCCCTGGCTCTCAGGTGGATTTAGGGCTAATGGGCAGTGAGTTAGTGCAGCAGGGCCGGAGCCTGTCGCCTCCGTTAATCACGGGGACGCTCACGCTGAGGACAAACGGCCGTACATAAACGCCGGCTGAACGAGCACTTTGTTCTGTCGCGAGGAGT
>NW_027437197.1:170791-190791 GCF_033239565.1 Halichoeres trimaculatus | reverse complement strand
GTCAAACCCACATTATTTCAAAGATTGAGGCAGAGCACGAAGGTTTTTCTGTGATGATTAAAATCACAGCTGATTGTTTCCTGAAGGCTTAAAGAAGACCAACTGACAACGATAACAGACCAGTGTTTGTGCCTGTTTTTGTTGTACAGAGCATGTGTCTCCCTGTGGAGCATTGACAGCCCCCCTTCCTCTTTCTCCTCCTCCTCCTCCTCCTCCTCCTCCTCCTCTCTCAGAGCCAGCCGACGCTCTAATTGAAAAGGGAGTGAGTGTCAGCCGTTAAGTGTGCGCGCCCATCTTCACGCTTCGTGGCTCTGTGTTTCTGTCGCTCAAACTCCCATGAGCGCTCTCCGCAGAGCGAGTGTGAATTTGCTCGTGTGTGTGTGAGAGAGATTGTCTCGTTTTTCATGCCTCGCTGCATGACACACACGTTTCTCAGGAGAAGTTACACACTCTGTGGGCAGAGGAGAGCTTTAAGGAGTGCTCATGGTTTTTCTCTGGCTGTAGCCTCTTTACCCTCAGAGTGTGTGTGTGTGTGTGTGTGTGTGTGTGTGTGTGTGTGTGTGTGTGTGTGTGTGTGTGTGTGTGTGTGTGTGTGTGTGTGATGTGTGTGTGTGTGTGTGTGTGTGTGTAAGGCGAGCGGCTGGTTAAAAAGGCGCCCTCCTCCACCTCCCGTTGGGAGTTTCCCTGCATTGATTAGCAATAAGCTGGACGATGTAATGGTGGAATAACTCAGGGGGAGACGGCTTTATGGGCGCAGAGAAGGGGGTCGGCTCGTGCTGGCTCCAGAGCCTGATCAGCTGCACACCTCTCAGCCGTCCACGGGGACCAGGAGGGAGCAGGACATATTTTTGAGGCTCAGTCACACATGACAAAAACAACCCAGCGCTAAATGAGTTAGAGAGCGGGAGGAGCGCGAGGAAGGAGCGCGAGCGAGGAGCGCAAGCGAGTGAGGAGCGTCGTGGTGGTCGGGTATCGACTGCGCAAAGAGAAGCAGGATGTGTTCAGGCAGCCGCCTTTGTTACTTTGCATACACACACAATCCCCCTCAGCCCGTAAACAAACTCCTCCATCTCTAACACCGTACACACACACACACACACACACACACACACACACACACACACACACACACACACACACACACACACACACACAGACATACACACACACACACACACACACACACACACACACACACACACACACACACACACACACACACACACACACACAGACTCACACACTCACAGTCACAGCACAGTGTGATGGTTTATAAATGAACACTTTGCCAGGAGAGACTGAGAACGCAGGCTGGATGATCTAAGTATGATTGAAGTGGATGCATGAAAATGTGTGTGTGTGTGTGTGTGTGTGTGTGTGTGCGTGTGTGTGTGTGCGTGTATACATGTTTTTGTGTGTGTGAAAGACTGATTCAGGCAAGTGAAATTGAGCCTCAGGAGACATTTCTCTACAATGCGGCACGTGCATGTGTGCGTGTTTAAATGTGTGTGTGTGTGTGTGTGTGTGTGTGTGTATGTGTGTGTGTGTGTGTGTGTGTGTATGTATGTGTGTGTGTGAGGCTGTAACATGCAGGTGTGTGAATCCTGAGCGGTCCTGCTGTGCCTCATTAAGCTCGTGTTGCGCTCAGCTCCGAACCTCGTCATCTCACACTCAAAGCGTTCTGGGTGTTTGAGCTGTGGAGTGTCTGTTATCTGTGTGTGTGTGTGTGTGTGTGTGTGTGTGTGTGTGTGTGTGTGTGTGTGTGTGTGTGTGTGTGTGTGTGTGTGTGTGTGTGTGTGTGTGTGTGTGTGTGTGTGTGTGTGTGCGTGCTCCTGACATTGATTTCCTGACACCCTCCACCCCCCCAGCTGTGGTCATCCCTCGGAGATGAGGCGCTGATTTCACTGAGTGAATCTCTGCTCCCTCTGCCTTTATCCTCCTGCTCCTCCGTCTTCATCCTCTGTCCTCCTCTTCCTCTGTCCTCCTCTTCCTCTGTCCTCATCCTCTGTCCTCCTCTTCCTCTGTCCTCCTCTTCCTCCTTCCTCTTCCTCTGTCCTCTTCCTCTGTCCTCTTCCTCCTTCCTCTTCCTCTGTCCTCTTCCTCCGTCCTCTTCCTCTGTCCTCTTCCTCCTTCCTCTTCCTCTGTCCTCTTCCTCCTTCCTCTTCCTCTTCCTCTGTCCTCTTCCTCTGTCCTCTTCCTCTGTCCTGTGAGTGAGGGTTAGTGTGTGTGTGTGTGTGTGTGTGTGTGTGTGTGTGTGTGTGTGTGTGTGTGTGTGTGTGTGTGTGTGTGTGTGTGTGTGTGTGTGTGTGTGTGTGTGTTTTACTGTAGAGGGATAGAGTGTGTGTCTGTCGTGTTGCAGCCCTCCATCGACCGCTCTTGGTGGAGTCAGGGCAGGACTTCCAGGCTATTGAGCGGGCGGTGATGTGCGCTCTGTGAAGAATCGACGCTGGAGACGCTGGAGCTCACCCTCTCCTCCTCTCCTTCTCTCTGTCTTTCTCTCTGTCTTTCTCTCTCCCTCTCTGCCCCCCTGGCCCTGTGCAGGTCTGTCTGAACCTGTGGTCCCTGATCCTCTGATGTTTCAGAGAAAGTTGGTCTGAGTCTTTTCTCAGGGTTTCATGAAAAACCTTTAGTCCGTCTCGTCCTCACTGAGAGACCGACCTGCTCCTCTTTGGTGTGACACACTCATCAGTTTTCCCATGAACACCTGGGGCTCCTGGAGGAACCTGAAAACTGTTCCTGCAGGGGCTGAAAAAGGTCTAAGTGGATGTGTCAGTCTGAGGATGAAGCTCACGATGAAACACTTTCTTTTTTGTCAGGGCGTACCATCTGATGGCGTGGGGGGTTCCTCTGGTCATGGCCTCTCTGCCGCTGTTAAAGGGTCTCTACGGCCCAGCAGGAGCCTGGTGGTGAGTACTGGTACTACTTGGCTAATGAAGAGCTAACGGCTATTTTACTGCAACAATAAGCTAACAAACTGCTAAAATATAGCCCATATAAAGAGCTAACATACTGTCCCACTGCTAACATACAGCTAACATGTACGGCTAACATACTGCTGACATACAGCTAACATGTACGGCTAACATACTGCTGACATACAGCTAACAGTCAGCTAACATACTGCGAACTTACAGCTAACATATACCTAATATACAGCTAACATACTGCTAACTTACAGCTAACATATACCTAATATACAGCTAACATACTGCTAACTTACAGCTAACATATACCTAATATACAGCTAACATACTGCTAACTTACAGCTAACATATACCTAATAAACAGGTAACATCCAGCTAATATAGGCTTAACATACTGCTGACATAAAGCTAATTTATACCTAAAATACAACTAACAGTCAGCTAACATACTGCTAACTTACACCTTACATACACCTTAAATACTGCTAACATACACCTAACATTCAGGTATTATAAGGCTAACATACTGCTAGCATACACCTAGCATACAGCTAACATACTGCTTACATACTGCAAACATACAACTAACTCACAGCTAACTAAAAGTGAATGTACAGCTATTGTAAAGCTAGGTCACAGTTAGCATGCCTAAGCTATAGCGGATGTGCAGCTATGCTACTGCAAATTTACAGCTAAGCTTTGGCTACTGTACAGCTTATCTACAACGGCTAATGTACAGCTTATTTACAGCCACTGTACAGCTAATGATCAGCTAAGCTATAGCTTATGTAAAGCTAATGGACAGCTAACATGCAGCTAAGCTACAGTTATGCAACAGCTCAGGTACAGCTAATGTTCAGCTAAGCTACAGCTAACGTACAGCCTCTGTGCAGCTCCAGCATCATGGTTTGTTCCCCTGTGAGGTCATAGCTTTGGCGTCAGCTGCAGAGATGCTGCGTCCTCGTAGTCTGGCTGTGATAAAACCGGTGATTATCTGCACATCTTCCAGCAGTAAAAAAACGCCTCCTCAGGCCTTCTGGCTGCGGTTGTGGAAAAGAAAGGCATTATTTTTTTGGAGGGTAGTTGGAGGGGTGAGGGAAAAAGGGGAAGAGGCCAAGGAGAGGAGGCGGAGGAATGAGAATTGGGACAGAGCCTTAATCTCCGGGCTCGGCGCTCTCTTTCCACTCTGGGCTTATTAATAGCTGCAGCTGCACAGCTTTCCCCTCCGCAGTCACATAAGTTTCTCCCTTCCGCTCACGCTTTCGCTGTCTTTTGTACAGCCCTCATGGCTCTCTCTCTCTCTCCCTCCAGCTGGATCACAGACCATCACGTAGCCTGGAGATTTGGGATGTAAGTAGACCCTTTCAGCGCCAGCATCAAAGCCTCCCCCACTGGGGGAGACGGGGAGACGGGGTCTCTGTGGGGAAATGTAAAGGGCTGCATGTCAGGGGAGCCTGAAGGCTTTTTTCCCTCTTGGTGTAAGGCCAAGATGTGTGTGTGTGTGTGTGTGTGTGTGTGTGTGTGTGTGTGTGTGTGTGTGTGTGTGTGTGTGTGTGTGTGTGTGTGTGTGTGTGTGTGTGTGTGTCTGCCTGTGCCTTGTCAGATTTAGGGGAGCTGCTACACTGTGTGTTTAAGTGTTTAGGACGGCTATGAAGGATTATGCCTGTCTGCTGCTTTCTGCAACTGGCCCTAAGTCTGCGAGGGCTCTGCCAATCCCCGCCACAGACGTTTAAACACACGCACACACACACACACACACACACACACACACACACACACACACACACAACACTTCACAGCGAGCCAAGGTAATCGCGTTGCTGCTCACGGCATCAGCAGGGAATCAATCTCTCTAAACAAATAAGCATGCGTACACAGACTCACACTTGCACACACACACTCACACACACACACACACACACACACATGCAGAACAACACGGAGCTATCAGCTGTGCTAAACGAGCCCGTGTCTCTTTTATCAGAGCTCCTCTGCTCCCCGGCTCTTTCTAGTTTTCTGCGCTGTCGTGGCCCCGGGGGGACGAGCCGCTCAGAGGATCAGGGAATCTTCATTAGCTCTAATTACATCAAACCAGACGAGAGATTAGAGGCCAAGGCGGCAGCACCCGTCAAGGAAAAACACATACGCTCAAACACACACACTCTGCTGACAGCTGGCAGCGAGAGCACAGGTTTCTGTTTGAGAGGTGAAACGTGGACAGGGTGGAGACAAACGGGGGAGACAAACGGAGAGAGAGGGGGAGACAAATGGAGAGAGAGGGGGAGACAAACGAAGAGAGAGGGGGAGACAGGGAATCACTCAACAGGATGTGGAAGGGGAGGAGGGAGAGAGCCTGGTCTCTGCTCGCGCCCCGTGTCTTCATCAGCGTGGTGAAGCCTGCGGACCGGATGGAGGATGACGGGAAGCTGGAGGGGGTCTGGGAGGCTGGGGGAGGAGGAGGAGGAGCTGGAGCCTCGCTGAGTCACCACGCTAACAAGTTTCCATTGGTGTGTGTGTGTGTGTGTGTGTGTGTCTTGTATCTCATGAATATTTAAAGCCCTCTCTAGCCCAGATGAGTCTGAACCACTGTGCTGGTCTCCAGAGCATGAACCCTGACGCGTTCAGGTGCGCTGTGGTCTCACTCTGAGCAGGAACCAGACCTCTCAGGGTTCATCAGAGGCAGGTTTGGTAGCTGTGACCTTGAGATGCTCGTCATATTCATGGTGCTCGGTGGATGAACCCTGATGACTTCAGAGATCCTCGTAGCTTGTCCTGAATCTTATGAGGTCAACATCCCGGGTTTTCAGCGGCGTGTTGGAAAGACCGTCAGCTCTTGGTGATCGTTGGCCCATGGTCAGCAGAGCGACCAGGGAAAAAGGACCATGAATGTATTTGTGTTACCCTCTGTGATTATGATTCATCAGTCAGAGAGGTATTGCTCACAGGAAGTGGTAAAACCAGATCATGGTGAGGGCGTGTCCTTCCTCTTCCTGTCAGCTGACTCAGACGTCCTCCACGTTCCTGCAGTAAAGATGGATGGTGTTAGCTAAAAGCTGTGACCTCAGCTTCTTTAGCCTCTTGCTGCTGTTTGTGTCTGTGTTATCATCCACACTCCTTAAAACCACCTGGATCACCTGAGCTCTGAGCTGTGAATCAACCCGGAGCTCACCCACCTCACAGAGCTCATCCACCTCACAGAGCTCACCCACCTCACGGAGCTCATCCACCTCACGATGCTCATCCACCTCACAGAGCTCATCCACCTCACAGAGCTCATCCACCTCACGGAGCTCATCCACCTCACAGAGCTCATCCACCTCACGGAGCTCATCCACCTCACAGAGCTCATCCACCTCACGGAGCTCATCCACCTCACAGAGCTCATCCACCTCACAGAGCTCACCCACCTCACGGAGCTCATCCACCTCACAGAGCTCACCCACCTCACGGAGCTCATCCACCTCACGATGCTCATCCACCTCACAGAGCTCATCCACCTCACAGAGCTCATCCACCTCACGGAGCTCATCCACCTCACAGAGCTCATCCACCTCACGGAGCTCATCCACCTCACAGAGCTCATCCACCTCACGGAGCTCATCCACCTCACAGAGCTCATCCACCTCACGGAGCTCATCCACCTCACGGAGCTCATCCACCTCACGATGCTCATCCACCTCACAGAGCTCATCCACCTCACGATGCTCATCCACCTCACAGAGCTCATCCACCTCACAGAGCTCATCCACCTCACAGAGCTCATCCACCTCAAGGAGCTGCTGTCTGTGCTGACAGCTCCTCATCCTGCCCTGTAGACCCCCTGCTCCTCCTTCCTGCCCCCTACACCCCCTGCTCCTCCTTCCTGCCCCCTACACCCCCTGCTCCTCCTTCCTGTGTCTCCTCCTTGTTTTTCGCTCTCTCCTTGTTTTTGCTCTCTCCTTGTTTTCTCTTTCTCCTTGTTTTCTCTCTCTCCTTGTTTTTGCTCTCTCCTTGTTTTCTCTGTCTCTTTGTTTTTGCTCTCTCCTTGTTTTCTCTCTCTCCTTGTTTTCGCTCCTTCCTTGTATTCTCTCTCTCTTTGTTTTCTCTCTCTCCTTGTTTTCTCTCTCCTTGTTTTCTCTCTCTCCTTGTTTTCTCTCTCTCCTTGTTTTCTCTCTCTCCTTGTTTTTGCTCTCTCTTTGTTTTTGCTCTCTCCTTGTTTTCTCTCTCTCCTTGTTTCCTCTCTCTCCTTGTTTTTTCTCTCTCCTTGTTTTCGCTCTCTGCTTGTTTTCTGTCCTTGTTTTGGCTCTCTTCTTGTTTTTGCTCTCTCCTTGTTTTCTCTTTCTCCTTGTTTTCTGTCCTTGTTTTGGCTCTCTTCTTGTTTTATTTCCTTGTTTTCTCTGTCTCTTTGTTTTTGCTCTCTCTCCTTGTTTTCTCTCTCTCCTTGTTTTCTCTCTCTCCTTGTCTCGCTCTCTCCTTGTTTTCTCTCTCTCCTTGTTTTCTCTCCATGTTTTCTCACTCTCCTTGTTTTCTCTCTCTCCTTGTTTTCTCTCTCTCCTTGTCTCGCTCTCTCCTTGTTTTCTCTCTCTCCTTGTTTTCTCTCCTTGTTCTGGCTCTCTTTTTGTTTTCTCTCTCTCCTTGTTTTCTCTCTCTCCTTATCTCTCCTTGTTTTCTCTCCTTGTTTTCTCTCTCTCCTTGTTTTCTCTCCTTGTTTCTGCTCTCTCCTTGTTTTCTCTCTCTCCTTGTTTTCTCTCCTTGTTTTCTCTCTCTCCTTGTTTTCTCTCCTTGTTCTCGCTCTCTCCTTGTTTTCTGTCCTTGTTTTTCTCTCTCCTTGTTCTCGCTCTCTTCTTGTTTACTCTCTCTCCTTGTTTTCTCTCTCTCCTTGTTTTTCTCTCTCCTTGTTTTTGCTCTCTCCTTGTTTTCTCTCCTTGTTCTCGCTCTCTCCTTGTTTTCTCTCTCTTATTGTTTTCTCTCCATGTTTTCTCACTCTCCTTGTTTTCGCTCTCTCCTTGTTTTCTCTCTCTCCTTGTCTCGCTCTCTCCTTGTTTTCTCTCTCTCCTTGTTTTCTCTCCTTGTTCTGGCTCTCTTTTTGTTTTCTCTCTCTTCTTGTTTTCTCTCTCTCCTTATCTCTCCTTGTTTTCTCTCATGTTCTCGCTCTCTCCTTGTTTTCTCTCCTTGTTTCTGCTCTCTCCTTGTTTTTTCTCTCTCCTTGTTTTCTGTCCTTGTTTTTTTCTCTCTCCTTGTTCTCGCTCTCTTCTTGTTTACTCTCTCTCCTTGTTTTCTCTCTCTCCTTGTTTTTTCTCACTCCTTGTTTTTGCTCTCTCCTTGTTTTCTCTCCTTGTTCTCTCTCTCTACTTGTTTTCTGTCCTTGTTTTCTCTCTCCCCTTGTTTTCTCTCCTTGTTTTCTCTCTCTCCTTATCTCTCCTTGTTTTCTCTCCTTGTTCTTGCTCTCTCCTTGTTTTCTCAACTTGTTTTTTCTCTCTCCTTGTTTTTGCTCTCTCCTTGTTCTCGCTCTCTCCTTGTTTTCTGTCCTTGTTTTCTCTCTCTCCTTGTTTTCTGTCCTTGTTTTTTCTCTCTCCTTGTTCTCGCTCTCTTCTTTTTTCTCTCTCTCCTTGTTTTCTCTCTCTCCTTGTTTTTTCTCTCTCCTTGTTTTTGCTTTCTCCTTGTTTTCTCTCCTTGTTCTCGCTCTCTACTTGTTTTCTGTCCTTGTTTTCTCTCTCCCCTTGTCTTCTCTCCTTGTTCTCGCTCTCTCCTTGTTTTCTGTCCTTGTTTTCTCTCTCTCCTTGTTTTTGCTCTCTCCTTGTTTTCTCTCTCTCCTTGTTTTCTGTCCTTGTTTTTTCTCTCTCCTTGTTTTCTCTCTCTCCTTATCTCTCCTTGTTTTCTCTCCTTGTTCTCGCTCTCTCCTTGTTTTCTCTACTTGTTTTTTCTCTCTCCTTGTTCTCGCTCTCTCCTTGTTCTTGCTCTCTCCTTGTTTTCTCTCCTTGTTTCTGCTCTCTCCTTGTTTTCTCACCTTGTTTTCTCTCCTTGTTTCTGCTCTCTCCTTGTTTTCTCTCCCTGCTTGTCGTCACGTTTCAGTCCGAGTGTTGCAGCAGGTGGATGGTGATCTTTCACACAGATGGAGCGTGTTGTCGGTCAGAGTTGACGGCTGTAGTCGAGCACTAACCCTCACAGATGAGTCCCTGCCGTGCTCTCATCTCCTTCAGAGCTCTTCAATTAAGGCTCCTTTCAGCGAGGCCTCATCCTTCAGCGCCGAGGGACGGCCGGGCTGAGCCCAGAGATCTAATCTGTGCTCCTCTGTGATGATCTTTCATCCTGCCACTTTCAGGCGTCCTCTCCTGCTCCTTTCTCCTGGTTATAAACCTTTCTCCTGCTCGCTGTAGCTCCTCTTCCTCTCCTTCTTTCTGACCTCATCCCTCTCTCTGTCTTTAAATCACCAGATCCTTCTTTTATTCCTGCTCCTCCTGCTCCTCCTGCTCCTGACCCACACTCTGCCGTCATCCATCCACCTCTGCATCCTCACCCCTGTCCTCCTCCCTCCTTTATCATCCAGAGCCTGCTCGGAGCCTGCGCTCCCTCAATCCCTGTCTCCCTCCCTCTCTGTCTCTCTCCCTCCCTCCCTGTCTCCCTCCCCCTCTGTCTCTCCCTCCCTCCCTCTCTGTCTCCCTCCCCCTCTGTCTCTCCCTCCCTCCCTCCCTGTCTCCCTCCCCCTCTGTCTCTCCCTCCCTCCCTCTCTGTCTCCCTCCCCCTCTGTCTCTCCCTCCCTCCCTGTCTCCCTCCCCCTCTGTCTCTCCCTCCCTCCCTCTCTGTCTCCCTCCCCCTCTGTCTCTCCCTCCCTCCCTCTCTGTCTCCCTCCCCCTCTGTCTCTCCCTCCCTCCCTGTCTCCCTCCCCCTCTGTCTCTCCCTCCCTCCCTGTCTCCCTCCCTCTCTGCCTCTCCCTCCCTCCCTCTCTGCCTCTCCCTCCCTCCCTCTCTGCCTCCCTCCCTCCCTGCCTCCCTCCCTCTCTGTCTCTCTCCCTCCCTCCCTGTCTCCCTCCCTCTCTGCCTCTCCCTCCCTCCCTCTCTGCCTCTCCCTCCCTCCCTCTCTGCCTCCCTCCCTGCCTCCCTCCCTCCCTGCCTCCCTCCCTCTCTGTCTCTCTCCCTCCCTCCCTGTCTCCCTCCCTCTCTGCCTCTCCCTCCCTCCCTCTCTGCCTCTCCCTCCCTCCCTCTCTGCCTCCCTCCCTGCCTCCCTCCCTCCCTGTCTCTCTCCCTCCCTCCCTGTCTCCCTCCCTCTCTGTCTCCCTCTCTGTCTCTCTCTCTCTATCCCTGTCTCCCTCCCTCTCTGTCTCTCCCTCCCTCCCTCTCTGCCTCCCTCCCTCCCTGCCTCCCTCCCTCTCTGTCTCTCTCCCTCGCTCCCTGTCTCCCTCCCTCCCTCCTTTCTCTCCCTCTCTGTCTCCCTCCCTCACTCGTCCTCCCTCCCTCCCTCCCTCTCTCCCCCTCTCCCCCCCCTCCCCCTCTCTGGGTAGTGCTCAGCTGTAGAGCACAGCGGACTCTAATGGCAGATCATTATCATGCTAATTAGAGCACTTTGTAGCTGCCGCCCGTCATTCTCTCACCCCCCTCACCCCCTCCCTCCCTCTCCCCCTATCGTTAAAAAGGCCGCCCCCCCCCCTCGCGTCGCTCCATCATTACCCGGACGTGCGCTGGTGTAATTGGACGCTGTTTATTCCAGGGAGCGGGTTATTAAATCACACCGAGGTGACGCTGGCGCAGGTCTTCCCCTGAAACGCTTTCATCATTGTCCTGTGTCATTACTGAACCACACACACACACACACACACACACACACACACGCACACGCACACACACACACACACGCACACACACACACACACACATATAAAGGGGATCTTCAGTGTGTATTGATGTTTCCTGCATGATGTTTAATGCTGCCTTTCTCTGTTATCTCCTGCTGTGAAACAAATGCCCAACACCTCCCGTTTCCCTGTCAGTAAAAATATATTCAGTCATTGTTTATATATATATATATATATATATATATATATATATATATATATATATATATATATATATATATATATATATATATATATATATATACACACACACACATATACAGTGTGACATATTTAGTGATTAAAGAGTGTAATATGTAGACTTATATATGTATTTATATGTATATAAAAACATGGTTGTAGATTTAAAACAAACCATGATAAATAATATTGTATATTCAGTTGTTATATTTTGTGTGATCTATTAAATCTGGTCTGTCTTCTTTAACTTTGTGCTTCATATTCCTACAAACAACAAGCATGGACCCTGTTATTTTCACATTAGTTCCAGTTTAGTTCAGTGTAAATAAAAAACATTATAATTTTTCTGTGTGCCGTGAAAACATCAACTAGTGAAAGATTTAGTCGTTCTATCTAAAGTTTCCTGTGATCCTCTGTGACCTGAGCAGTGCAGGTGGAAAGCAGCTCTGAAAGGTTTTCAGTTTTTTGTGTTGGCCCACATGGACCACATGCTGTGGGTCAGGGTTTAGTACCCCTGGACAGAGTCTAACCCCAGTCCTGCTCTGATAATGGTCTCTGTGCTGAGGGGTCAGACTCAGAGCCTGGGTTACTTTTCGTCCTGATCAGGGTTAGGCCTTCACTGAGTCCCTGTGTCCTGCACAGTCAGATGTGTTTATCTCACAGGTGCGTTTGTCCCTCTGGGGTTAGGGTTAGGGTTTGTCCCTCTGGGGTTAGGGTTAGGGTTTGTCCCTCTGGGGTTAGGGTTAGGGTTTGTCCCTCTGGGGTTAGGGTTAGGGTTTGTCCCTCTGGGGTTAGGGTTATGGTTTGTCCCTCTGGGGTTAGGGTTAGGGTTTGTCCCTCTGGGTTAGGGTTAGGGTTTGTCCTTTGGGGTTAGGGTTAGGGTTTGTCCCTCTGGGGTTAGGGTTAGGGTTTGTCCCTCTGGGGTTAGGGTTAGGGTTTGTCCCTCTGGGGTTAGGGTTAGGGTTTGTCCCTCTGGGGTTAGGGTTAGGGTTTGTCCCTCTGGGGTTAGGGTTAGGGTTTGTCCCTCTGGGGTTAGGGTTAGGGTTTGTCCCTCTGGGGTTAGGGTTAGGGTTTGTCCTTTGGGGTTAGGGTTAGGGTTTGTCCCTCTGGGGTTAGGGTTAGGGTTTGTACCTGTCCCTCTGCTCCTGTGTCAGGTGCTTTAAATCCTGGCTGTCTCACCGCTCAGGTTACTGAGGCTGAGCAGAGACAGGAGGCCAGGAACCTGTCCGTCAAAGCCAGACAAAGGCCTGTTTCATGATGACAGGGAGAGGTTGAAACTCCTCCGAGCTTACATCACCTCCCCAGAGGTTGTGTAACACGTAGCTGCTGCTCCAACAGCGCGTCAGGCTCCCCCTGCTCGTCTCACTCGCTGCATCTGTTTGGAGGTATCGTTTCCTGATTCTAACCACTCGTCCTGTGAGGGGCCGTGCCTTTACTTTGATGGCATCTCTTGTGTGTTCTCGGCCCTCACTGAAACTATGTGCTGAGTCAGGCTCTGTGTTGGTGCAGGAACTGTGTGTCCTCAGAATAACAGTCTGCAGGGACTTCAGCCAGCGTCACACCTTCACACAAACACACTCAGACCAGAGTAAGGAGTTTTAAAGGAGCTGAAAGTCAGATCACAGTATCAGGGTTTGGACGGAGAATCAGCCTGGCTTTGAGATAGTTTCTGAATGTGGTCCAGGTCTCTGGTCAGGGTGAGACAGAGACGAGACACAGACGAGACAGCAGTCATGTTTTTAGGGACGTCAGGGCTCTGTGGAAGTTTCTGATGCCTGTTTGTGTTTGTGTGTTGCAGATGGTACGTGCCTCTGTTCAGCCTCATCTTCCTGATGATCTGCTGCTATGCCAGGATCATCTGTGTGGCCAATGAAAGGGTGAGTGTCGTTCCCCCACATGGAGCCAGGTCAGGTTCTTCCACTTGTTTTGTCCTGGGATGTCAGAGAGTTGTTGCTCTGACTGGGCGGCGCTGAGGCTGGTATTTGGGAACATTTGGAGAGATTTGGAGAAGCTCTGACACTCAGCCAGTTTGAACACCAGCCAACAGTCTGCTCACGTAGTCTAAGCCGCTCGGTGCGGATGTAAAACTTGAAGCGCGTCAGCAGGTGAAAGTTGAAGCAGGACGTCTGTTTGCACAGCGTGGTTCATGTCTACAACACAATGTTTGAGCAGTGATTTCGTGGATGTCCTTGTTTTCTCTTCACGTACGCTTGGAGAGTTTAAAACCTGTCAGATGGTGTGACAACTTCCAGTCAACTAAACTGAGTGAGATCATGCAGACCTGTTAAAGCCAGAATAAAGACTGAACCTACAGACAAGAGGCAGCTCGATCCATCTCATGTTGGTACCCATGGTCTTCAAACCCTCCCCTCTGTGTGCTCACTGTTACTGTCCTGCAGCCAAGCCACTGTGCGTAAACAACAGGGTTCATTTAGTTTAAGACCAGCGGTAATAATTAAAATACAAACTAAGAGGAAACACAGGATAAAGGGTTTTGGTACAGTTCGTTGGTCATGTTTGCTCTTCATTTTCACGTCTTATTGCAAACCCACAGAAACAGTAAGAGGTTAATCTGCAGGAAACACCTCAGCTGCAACTCAACCAGCGTCACTCGGTGACCAGGAGTCTGGATATGAACCACGTTCCCGTTTGGAGCGTCTGCACAAAGTCCAAGTGTCGGTGTTGATCAGCGTGCAGACACAGAGGCTGCTCCTCTGGGTCCAGCTCCTCTGGGTCCAGCTCCTCTGGGTCCAGCTCCTCTGGGTCCAGCTCCACCGTCTCTGCTGTGGGAGGCCCCCGCCCACGGTGAGGAGCTGCGTGGCGTGCAGATATCTGTGGGGGTTAAAACGTGTCTGACGACCTCTGATGGAAGCCAGGACGTCAGGAGGACAGATGTTGTGTTCAGTCTCCAGTGCACATCAAAGCCTGATGGTTGGTAAAAACTGCTGTGACCACAGAGACCAGGTCCAGGCCCCTGTCTCAGATATGGACCTGTTCATGGATCATTTACAGACTGATGGAGACAGCAGCAGATGCCTCCTGTACCTGTGTGAGAGGCATATTTCTCCCTTCTTCAACATCTCGTACTCTTCAACACTCCATTTGTGTGGGTAACCAATCGATCAATTGATGCTCTGCTCAGCTGATCATCCTCCCCGCTGCCTCGTGGCGCTGTCGTTTTCCACCGTGAGACAGCGCCAGCCCCCTGCAGCTTCCACTGAGCTGCCAGCCCAGCATCTGATGGCTCGCCATGCCGTGCTTAGCCTGGCACGGCCTGGCACGGCCTGGCACGGCCTGGCACGGCCTGGCACGGCAGCTGCTGTGAGAGGGGCGGGCAGACGTGTCAGAAAAGTGTCAAGTGTCAGAGGACATGTCAGAGACGTGTGTGTTCCTGTCCTGATTCATCGCGGCGAGTGAGGGAAAACCAGCTGCAGCCTCATCAGACCCACGGTGAATTGTCCTGGTGTGTGCTGCCGGTCTTTGTGGGACGGCAGATTGAGCGATGGGTTGGGGAGACAGATCCAGAGATAGCTGAGCTGCAGACAGACAGCAGGAAGCTGGAAGAGGCTGCTCAGGCTCTTTGTGGAGGCTGTGATGAAGAGAAAGAGTGAAATGAGCTGCTGAGCAATCTGCATCTCATATGCAGCTCTGTGTCCACTCTGGGTTCAGCTCTGTGTTCACGTGTGTCCAGCTCTGTGTTCAGGCTCTGTGTCCAGCTCTGTGGTCCAACTGTCTGTGTTCAGCTCTGTGTTCAGCTCTGTGTTCAGCTCTGTATCCAGCTCTGTGTTCAGCTGTCTGTGTTCAGCTGTCTGTGTCCAGCTGTGTGTTCAGCTCTGTGTTCAGCTCGGTGTTCAGCTCTGTGTTCAGCTGTGTCCAGCTCTGTGTTCAGCTCTGAATCCAGCTCTGTGTTCAGCTCTGTGTTCAGCTGTCTGTGTCCAGCTGTGTGTTCAGCTGTGTGTTCAGCTCTGTGTTCAGCTCTGTGTTCAGCTCTGTGTTCAGCTCTGTGTTCAGCTCTGTGTTCAGCTCTGTGTCCAACTCTCTGTGTTCAGCTCTGTGTCCAGCTGTGTTCAGCTCTGTTCAACTGTGTTCAGCTGTGTGTTCAGCTGTGTGTTCAGCTCTGTGTTCAGCTCTGTGTCCAGCTGTCTGTCTCCAGCAGCCCGTCTCCCCCGATCTGTTTTACTCCTCTCTTGTTTCTGCTGCACCTTCTCTCTATCCTTTCCTCCCCCTCCATCTCCTCCTCCCCCTCCCTCTCCTCCTCCCCCTCCTCCTCCGTTTTGCTTTCTCTATCATATTTATGAAGAGCTCAAGCCTTATCTCTTTTCAGCTGCAGGCCTGTCTCACTTGAAAAGAGTTTCCAAAGCTTTGAAAGTGGGGTAGGTGGCGACGCATCGAGGGAAAAGGGATAAAGACGAGGCAGCTGAGCAAGAAGCGCAGTGGGAGGAGAGATGGACCAGCCAGCTCTGCCCGTATCTGGGGACAGGAGGCATCGTGGGGTGAAGCTGCGAGTTCACCGAGTCAGAGCGTGTCAGAAAAAGATTATGAGGAGAAGCGTGGACACTGAATACCTCTGAGTAACGGGCTGGGTTTGGACTGTTGTGTCATTAGAGGGCCAGACAAAGAGGTCCCAGAGTGTTTGTGTACAGACCCACTCCCTCTTACTAAGCTTGGTCCTTGGCTGAAGTGCTGGACTTTCTGTGGCCCCGCAGGTGGAAGTAAAGGTCCAAGAAACCCGGTTTGTTTCCAGACTCTCAGATTCCTCAGTTCGCTGTATTTCCTCTGTTTTTCTGAGCTTTTAATTGGAAAGGCTGCAGACGCACTCTCTGTCTCTGTCTCTGCTCTCTGTCTCTCTCTCTCTCTGTCTCTGTCTCTGAGGGAGGAAATAAATCAGAGGTGTTGGTTGTGTAAATCCAGGTGTGCACTCCTCCCCTCTCTTACCTGCAGAGCAGGTAACCGCTCCTCTGAGGGATTATGTAACCAGACACAGCCTCCACTCAATCCTCATTTTCCACATCAGTACGTTGCAAACCACGCCATGATCCGTCAGCCTCCAGTGCTGAGGTGCTGAGGTGTGATGGGAGGAGACGTTAACGAGACCAACAGACCAGCTGGTGGCTGGCTGAGGCACAGCTTGGACCCGTTCAGGTCAGACCCGTTCAGCTGAAGGTCCGATCTGGTGTTTTGGGTCGGCAACTAGTGAAAATATGAAGAACTCCTTCAGTCCTACGCTTCATGATCCACATCCTGAACTCCCAGAATCCTCCCCTGCTGCTGCCATGACCTCTGTCACCTCTGATCAGCTGCAGACAGGAGTGACTCGAGCCTTCAGGCAAGCCAGGCGGCAGCAGATAGCGCCCTCTACTGCTCAGAAGAGGAACAACACGTTTTCAAACCACAAGTTTGAACTGAGGTGTTTCAACCATCGAAAGAGGGACGCCAGAGTCCGGACTTTAACGTGTGGGTTTGACATGTTGGGTTTAACATGTTGGGTTTGACATGTTGGGTTTGACATGTTGGGTTTAACGTGTTGGTTTTAACATGTTGGGTTTAACGTGTTGGGTTTTAACATGTTGGGTTTAACATGTTGGGGCTAACTCCATACGTGTGAGGTGTGTCAGTGTTTACCCTGTGTGTGCGTGGCGTTAGGATGTGATGGCGTTAGGATGTGATGGCGTTAGGATGTGATGGCGTTAGGATGTGATGGTATAGAGTGTTGACGGCTCAGACTCAGCACACGTATGAAGTGGAGCTGGGCTCAGCTGGAGTGTGTGTTGATGGGTTGCCAGGCGCTGGAGCCAGCTCAGTCCAACCTAATTGCTGTTTTCCTTTTTTCTGTCAGTGCACAAACACACGGCGGCCGCTCAGCCGCTAGATTTACGATGACGATCAACGTCAGCGCAGAGAAACCATGGCAACATCGTGTTAATAAATAGCAAGAGAGAGGAGCTGTTGGAGCGTATCGGCGGCGCTCTGCGTGTTGTGAAGCTCACTCTGAGCCTCCAGAGACGTGTCTCTGATGTCTGAGGTTACATAAAAGCTCCAGGCGGCAGATGACCCCCCCACTACCCCCCCACTGTCCCCACTGTTAGAAATCACAGCCCAGACCTGTGTGTGTGTGTGTGAGTGTGTGTGTGTGTGAGCTAGTGTCTGTTGACATTTCCCTGACGTCCCAGAGAGAGGAGACGGAGACGGAGTGAAAAGTGTTCCCACGTTTCTCTCCAGAGAGCTCTCCTCTGCCACGTTTGCTCCTTTTTTTCCTCCCTCTGTCTCTCTCCTGCAGAATGTTCTCTCTTTTCTCTCTTTTCTCTCTTTTCTCTCCGAAGAATTCCTCTCTGACCCGTTTCCTCTTTCCTCTCCTGGAAATTCTCTGTGAGTGTCCGGTCTCTGAGTCCTGGTGTTTTTTGTGCTGCTGTGATGAGGCCGTTTGGCAGGACCGGGTGAAAACCTGATGGGTTTGGTGTCTCCACCTGTCCCCTCGGTGCTGACGTCTGAACCTGAGGCGGCTCACCTGAGGCGGCTCACCTGAGGCGGCTCACCTGAGGGAGGGAGAGAGCTGGTTTAAAAGGATGAAACCCGTCCTGCTGTAGCCTCTGACCTTTTCTTTCCTGTTTGGCTCTTTTCTGATTAGATGGCAGTCGTGGCTGGGAACCTTCAACCCCGAGAGGGAGAGACGAAAGGTAAGACATGTTAGAGCTTCACGTGTGGAAGCTCACACACACACACACAACACACACCCACACACACACACACACACACACACATGCACAGTGACACATAAAGAGCATGAGGAGGTGTGTGCAGGAGTTTCTCTGTACAGGTCCAACAGTGGGAGACTTTGCCTTGTTTGTGTGTGTGTGTGTGTGTGTCCGTGTCCCTGTGTGTGTCTGTGTGTGTGTGTCCCTGTGTGTGTGTGTGTGTGGGCTCACAGTGAAGAGGGACTCTGAGGATCAGGTACAGTCGGCCACCTGCTGACACACTGAGACTATCATGAGACCAGAGTCCAGGTTTCGTGCTGCTCTTAGCTTCCTCTTGCCTCTCATCTTTTACTGTGCCCCCCCTGCAGACCGGGCCGTGGGGGGGCAGGTGAGGGTCCAGGTTATGTAGATGCTGCCCCTAAGTGGCAGATGTAATTACTGCAACGCTGAACTGTGTAACCCCTCACCACCCGCGTGTGTGTGTGTGTAGGTATGAATGTGTGGCGCCACACACCACACACACACACACACACACACACACACACACACACACACACACGCTCTGTTCAGGTGGGCTAATTGCTGTGTAGCGTGTGTGAATGAGGCCAGCGGAGGTTTTTATCACACTCTTCCTCCTCTTCCCTCTTTCCTGTTTTGCCTTCGAGTTTCTTCCATCTGTTTTTTCCTTTCTCTCTTTCTTTCCCTCCATCGTTCTCACTTCCTCTCCCCCACTCTCCCACCTCTCTCCCCCTCCCTCCCCTGTCTCTCCCTCTCAGCAGTGAGTCCAGGTTCATGGACATGAATATTTATGAGAGTTTATTCACGCGCTGCGCCGCTTTAAAACAACAACAACAGCCAGGCAGGTTGTTCCTGCCAATTCATCCAGCTCTGCTCCACGTGTGTGTGTGTGTGTGTGTGTGTGTGTGTGTGTGTGTGTGTGTGTGTGTGTGTGTGTGTGTGTGTGTGTGTGTGTGTGTGTGTGTGTGTGTGACTGCAAGTGTAAACTAGAGATTCCTGCTGTGGTGTCTGCTGGTACTCCTTCTGGGCCTCACATGATCTTTTGTCACTGACACACACACACACACACACACACAGGTTTTTTGGTTATGGATGGCTGTATGTGTGTGTGTGTGTGTGTGTGTGTGTGTGTGTGTGTGTGTGTGTGTGTGTGTGGTGTGTGTGTGCAGATGACATATATAACTAGTGTTGTCAGTTATCGGGGCTGTCCGTCACAGGGCTCTGACACATCTCTCTCCTGTCTCTAGAGATTTGTTTGTGGTCATGCTCGAGTGTACACACACACACACACACACACACAAACACTCTCCACTCTCACTCTCTCTCTCTCTCTCTCAACCAACCACACACGTGCGTAGGCACACACAGAAACACACACACACACACAGGCATTGCAAGGTCTTGCAGCAGCACAGGTCAGCAGGAGGATATTCTGAGGAGTGTTTTTTGTCAGCCTCAGACAGACACACACAACACACCACACACACACACACACACTGCGCGCAGAAACACATTTGCACACGCAGCAGCTCGATCCTGTCGGGTAGCAACAAAGCAGGCTGAGCAAACAGCGAGCTGCCTTGTTGGTTATCTTCGCTGGGTGTTTGTTTACTGATCCACACGAGCTTCGCCTGGAGTCACTGTGTGTGTGTGTGTGTGTGTGTGTGTGTGTGTGTCAGTGAGGGTTGTGCAGAGGTTGTCTTGCCAGTTTTGACCCGCTCGTGTTGCCAGCCTCCGGACAGGGCTGGTTTGTGTCTGGGTCTGGAGGATCAGGATGGTTCCTGCAGCTGCTGGCAGAGAGCGTCACTGCTTCGTTTCCTCACGCGCCTTCAGCTCACCAGCTTCCCCCCAGAGCGATCTCTGTCAGACGGTTTAAGCAAATCAGTTTCTGAAGAAGTTATTCCTGGAGGACCCAAATGAAAACTTTTTTTTCTGTGTGAACCTTTAATTAAAAAAACAGGAGTTTCAGTTTTGTCCTGTCAACCTCTCATTTCTTCATTTCCATTGCACCAAAATTGTGCAAACCCAAAATATCACATAAACCAAAACAGTAATAGAAAAGAAAAAACCACAATTTGGAAAAAGTCTCAGATTTGGACAGTTTTGACACTCTCATGAGGTCCTTTCTCAGACTTTCTAAATTGAAGTTTATCTAAAACTCAAGGGAAACACCTTTTTCTGGAAACGCAACGCCAGACGAGAATAACAGATGCACCTCCCTCACCTTCTCTGCCACCATTATTTCCCAGAAGTCCCTGTGTCGTCCACGTCCACACTAACGGGCTCTGGCGTTCACACTGTGACAGCTCTGCGGTTAGTCCTGTGTTCAGATGTTGGTGTTTCTGAGCGTCAGTGAAG